>NW_013666509.1:288899-294049 GCF_000517525.1 Limulus polyphemus
AAAGGTTTTTGGAAACTGGATGGCTTTCTTCAGCAGTTAGTCAAGGAACCAGCTAGAAACAATGCTATTTAGACTTATTGTTAACTTCAAATACAGAAATGGTTGAGAGGGTGGAAATTGGGTGCAAGCGATCATTGCTCTATAAGGTTCGATGTTTTGCTGCATATGGAGATAAGGAATAACGATATTTTGGTTACAAATTTCAAAAAAAGCAAATTTTGAAGGGTTGCAACAAGAATTATCTGTTGTGAATTGGGCAGCTGAGTTATTTGGAGACACTGATCAGATGTGGAAAATTTTTAATGATAAATTTTTAAATATTCAAGATAAACATATTCCTTATAGAAAGAAAAGGGTAGCTGCAAATAAAAAAACATGTTGGCTCATAAAGAGTTTAAGAGATAAAATTATAAAAAAGCATCATAAGTTTAAGATATTTAAATTGACTGGTATGACAGAAGATTTAGAAAATTATAGAAGATCAAGAAAATTGGTGAAACAGGAAATTAGGAGATCAAAAAAGAGGTAGGAAAAGAGGTTGGCTGAAAATGTAAAAATTAACAGTAAGGACTTCTTTAAATACATTAAGGGTAAACAAAATGTTAGGATGGGGATAGGATGCTTGAGGGATGATAATGGAAAGCTAGTATCTGATGATTATGAGATGGCTGGGTTATTAAATTTTACTTTTTCCATCAGTTTTTACTAATGAAGATTTAAGCAGTATTCCACATCTTGATCAGTTGATAAATGGAAATGTGATCAAACAAGATGACTGCATTAATTCTGATCTGGTTAAGAAAAAATTGGGAAGTTTAAAAAATGATAAGGGCCAGATAATATTTCTACAAGGGTTTTGAAGGAGGTTAAAAATTGGATATGTGAACTACTTACTATTATTTATTGTCAGTCCTTGAATAGTGGGCAGGTACCAGAGGATTGGAAGTTAGCTAATATAACTCCTCATTTCAAGGGAGGTGATAAAAAGATGTTGAAGAGGCAGTAAATATAAATGAGTTTAAGAAAAAGCTTGACAAGTATCTGAATGAAAAGGGCAGTAAATATAAATGAGTTTAAGAAAAAGCTTGATAAGTATCTGAATGAAAAGGGCTGGCTTTAAGGTTTTTATTATTATTATTTTTAATCATTTTAATTTAATTTGGAAGATGGAACAGCCGAGATAGATGAATAGGTCCCATGTTGTCCAAAGAGTTATGTTATTTCTTTTATTTAATGAAGTGTGTGCAGATTGTATGGTACATGTCTTAAAATATTAAGTTAAAAATAAACTTAATATGGAGTACGTCTCCTGTCCCCAGTAATTAGCAAAGTCTGGCTAGAGCTTCATGCTCCAATGATTATGGCAATTCTTTCAGCCCTGCTGACAACAAGGGACCATTTGATCATTTAAGGCTATCCCTGCATACCTACCCTTTAAGAAAATTAAAATTCAAACCCACTCTTTATTTTTCAGGAAATAATTGACTTCTCTCTTAAACTGTTGTAAAATGTTGACCTTCACTATTGTTAATAGTCACTCATTCAATAAGTAAACCATCCTGTTAGGAAAATAAAAGTCTTAAATGGAGCCTAGCCTGTCTTTTCCAAATCTTAAACATATGTCCTCTCTTCTTATTGTCTTCAGGACACAGCCCAAAGAATTCAAAGAACATTGTCCTATCAGTCTCCCAGATAAATGTGTAAACTTCAATGAGATTACCTCTTACCCTTCTTTTCTCAAGAAAAACTAAGAGATCTTGAACTATCCCTATAGTAACCTTTCTCTAAATTCTTTCCAGAAAGTCAATATCCTTTCTCACACAAGGAAACCAAAACTGTACACACTATTACAAATGACACTTAACAAGTGATTTGAATATAGAGTTAATTACCTATTCTGACTTGTAATCAAAACATCTATAAATACAGGAAAAGAAAATTTAAAAGTTCAGCTATCTCACAGTCTTCAATTAAAAAAAACCTTGCAACTGGAATTCTTTAGGAGCCCAATCCCCATTTTAACAGTTCTCTTAGCTTAAATGTATCTAAAAGAATCCTTGCTGTTTGTTCTAACATTATCAGCCATTATTGCATAATATTAATTAAACTTTTCACTCAAATGTATTTGATACCTACCTAACATTAACCATTTTTTTTAAACAAATTACAAGTCAAACTTATCAACTCATTTGCTAACATTATGTATCATCAACTTTTATACTGGTACTACATGTACACTTTACCTGAGAAGAAGATGAATAAAAATAGCACCACTCAGGAAAGAAGCCACCAAGACCAGTGATGAAATTAAACTGTAATAAAATTCAAACATGTTTAATTATAACTTTTCTATTTATTATTTTAATTTTGTATATACTTTTAATTCTACTGGTACATTTAGCTTACAATAAATATTTGTTAATTATTTTTAATTATACAAATGCTCTTGCACTCTGCAATATCAAACAAAAACTTTATGCTTGTTAATTTCATACATGTGACACATCAAAAACTTATCATTTACAATTTTATGCTATTATTGATAAATCCATCAAATGATCATTGTTAAACTTAAATGTTGTTGACTTACAAAATAAAAGATGAAAGTCTGTAAGCTCTGGTAATGGGCATTTGAACTTATTGAATTAGTTGCAATTAAATACTAAAAAATAATAATTACATCAGGTGAATTATGATTTCCAAATATTATAATATGCTATATTTCTATTAATATAAATATTTTAACTAAAAGTTACAAGCACTTATTCACTGGTAACTGATGTTAGTGAATTCATGAAGTTACAACAAACTTGTAACATACTGATACTGAAAAAAATAAGTTACTGATCAGCTCACAATGAGAACTTTCAACACTTCCATATAGTGCTGCTTCTGTAACTTAATGACCCGGACTCTGTGAGTGTGACTAGTGAGCAAAGTATTCAAGTTAGTGGAGAAAAGTTTTATCAATGTGGCAAGATTTATCAAAGGTATTTATTCACTTTACTTTTTCTTATTTTGCCACTGAACTTATTTTCATTATTACCAGAAAAATGATAAAGGTTTTGTTCTAATGTGACTTCAAGTTCATACTCATAATAACACTGTTTAATGTTTAATTTTATTATACACTAGTATTTACTTTATCAAGCATAGCTTCAGCAAATAAATACCTTCAATAAGTTCGTAATTACCTCTTCCTGAGTCAGTGAGTGATCAAAAATAAATATTGCGTAGTTTCGAATGATTTCAGTCAAAACGACAGTTTCTATAACATAACAACTACTACATTTTACTTTGCTCAAAAACTAAGGAAGTCAGAAATGAGATGAGTAATAAAATTCGCACAAGAACGCTCACAATAAGCTTAATTTAGCGGTGGTTCTCGTGTGAAGCAAGTATGAACCGTTCACTAGCATAACAAGCCCACTGCAAGATAAGTGAATGTTAAATAAATTATTATAAATTTGGTTGTCGTCACACGATATTCACAATCCCTTAGAATTTGAATTGATATAGATGTATAATTTATTCCTAAGTTTAATCTAAGTTATCAACTTAATAGCATGAATTTTCTTCACTCGAAACAAAAAACTTGCCTTGAAAGTATTCCAAAGAAAATAATGATTAGCATAACACCAAAACCGCCTATAAGAAAAAGACTATCAATACATGTTAAACTTGCCGATGTTTGTGCTATAATACCATCTTCATCTTTCTGTTCGCTACTTTCTGCCATGTTTCTGTATGTGTATTCTAAATGGTACGATCATATTTTATATCATTCTATGAAATCCAAAACTATTGGCATAGTTTAAAACAATAAATTATAATTATTGTATGAAAGAGGATTATTCATACAGATGACTGTATAAATATACAAACAATTATTTAATAAATAATAAGACAAGTATTAACTTAATACTTTTAATTTCAATATTTTCAAATGCTGAGCAAGCAGTAGTTTACCAATCACACTTTTATATCAACATGTTACTTTTACACATTCTTGTCAATAAAATTAAGTTAAATGTATTGTTATACATTATTTTTGGTCCTACGGTGGAACAGCGGTAAGCTTACGAACTTACAAAAATAAAATCCAGCGTTCCACTTCCCCCATGGACACAGCATATAGACCATGTGGCTTTCCCTAAAGAAAAACAACAAAACAACATTATTGTTACGTCTCTGTTCGTTTGTTAGTTTCCTTAGAAATTCTTTCCGAAAAACTTTAGCAATACAAGTCCTTCCTTAAATAAAACTAGTTTATTCTATCTCAATACAACTTTGCAATACACTTAATTTCCACAGTCACTTTAATAACTTAACAAATGCTATAATTCACAACGAACGATTCACACCTACTACCGCGCTTGCCTCAATTGCCCGTCTCTATCTCTGTCTGCAATTCAATTCCATTGTTTGGCGCACTTATATACAAGAATACCGCACATCCAGTAAACACTCGAGAATTCACAAACCTTCGAGAATATCACGACGTATTACTAGGATCATGTGACTTCCGCTGTCGTAACATTGCCCCTTCCTTAGTATTGTTCGTCTCGAACAATAGCCACTTACATTAAACCAATAAACAATTAACAATAACTGAATTAAATATACAGCATTTACAAACACAAAATTAAAATTCAACAAAGTCTCTTAATTTTACGAGACGTATCTTCTTCCATATTGGTCTCCGTCTCGTTGGCTTCTGCTTCATATGGGGTTCATCTGCTTCTTAGGAAATTTTACGGGACGTATCTTCTTCAGTACTGGCATCTGCTTCACGTGAGGTTCATCTGCTCCATCAGGAATTGTCCTATCATCGGTAACAGTCACATCAGTGGTAGTAACTTCATTAAGGGCTTCACCGAGTAGAGTTTCTTCTTCGACAGTGGCCTTTCCAGGTGACACGTCTTCAGCAGCGTCTTTTGTTCCATTGTTCACTTCATCCCAGCTCAAATGTCCTGGACCGTGATAACGCCAAAGCCTGTTGGCATGCGCCACCTTTGGCTTACCTCGCCGACCACATTGTATTCCGAGAGTCACGTCTGAGAGAAGATCCACTATGTCACATGGGACTTCCCATGGAGAAGACAACTTAGGAGACTTCCCTTTGATCTTCCTGGGATTATACAATCATA
>NW_013666509.1:295036-295553 GCF_000517525.1 Limulus polyphemus
TGTCTCCGAAATTGGGTGAAAACGAACATGTGGTGGCCTACATCAGTAGGGTCCTGAGTAGACCAGAGAGGAACTACTGTGTAACACGGAGGGAACTCCTTGCTATAGTAAATAGTCTGACATATTTCCATCCTTATCTCTGTGGGGCTAGGTTTACCATCAGGACAGACCATGCTGCATTATGCTGGTTGAGATCATTAAAGAACCCATAGGAACAACTGGCATGTTGGCTCGAAAAGATAGACCAGTATAATTATGATATTGAATGCAGATAGGGAAAATCTCATGGTAATGCCGATGGACTGAGCAGAAGACCCTGCAAAAATGACTGCAGACATTGCTGCAAAAGAGAGGTTGAGCTAACCAAGTGTCATCAAGCTGAACTCAAAGTGACTGAAGAGTTGATGATGGTGAAGTCGAACCAGGTATAGATATTAAGGCAGAGCAGGAGAAAGATCAAGATTTGAAGCCAATAATTGATTTTCTAAAAGCAAGTGTTTTGTGCCATGCTTGGGAG
>NW_013666509.1:295793-298796 GCF_000517525.1 Limulus polyphemus
GCAGTACATGTTGTACTAAAAGGGGACCCAAGCATAAGGGACGTACTCCAATGATGTTATATCAAGTTGGCGCACCAATGAAAAAAGTAGCTGTTGACATTGCTGGTCCTTTGCCCCAAACTCGTGCTGGAAACAAGTACATTTGTGTAGTGATGAATTATTTCACCAAATGGCCTGAGGCATATGCAATACCAAATGAGGAAGCTACAACTGTAGTTTCGGCTATTAGTGATTTCTTCTTCAGGTTTGTTGTGCCATACGAACTGCCGTAACTTTGAATCAGCTGTGTTCCATGAATGCTGCAAGTTGTTTGGCATACGAAAGACCAAGAAAATGTTATTTCATCCACAGTCTGATGGGATGGTAGAAAAGTACAACTGGACACTGGGACAGGAATTGGCAAAGTTTTGTAATAGCCGCCAAGATGACTGGGATGTCTTACTCCCTTCACAGTTGATGGCCTATATAATAGCAGAGTATGAAGCCACTGGATACACTGCAGCAAAGCTGATGTTTGGTCGGGAGCTTCGGTTGCCAATGGATCTGATAACAGAACGCCCACCTTACGAAGACTTGCCTGAAAATGTGTCAGAGTTCGTGAAAGTGTTATCTGAAAGGATGGATAATATTCATCATCAAGTGCGTTCAAACTGGAAAACCTTTGCTGATTCCATGAAACGATGTTATGATAAGAGATCTACTGATGTCAGCTTTGTACTAGGAGACAATGTTGGTTGTACAATCCCAGGAAGATCAAAGGGAAGTCTCCTAAGTTGTCTTCTCCATGGGAAGGCCCATATGACATAGTGGATCGTCTCTCAGACGTGACTTTCTGAATAAAATGTGGTCGGCGAGGAAAGCCAAAGGTGGTGCATGCCAACAGGCTTTGGCGTTATCACGGTCCAGGACATTTCAGTTGGAACGAAGTGAACAATGGAACAAATGACGCTGCTGGAGACATGTCATCTAAAAAAGCCACTGTTGAAGAAGAAACTCTACCCGGTTTTGAGAAGGGAAAGAGTGAATCCCTTAATGAAGTTACTACCACTGATGTGTCTGTTACCGATGATTGGACATTTCCTAATGGAACAGATGAACCCCACGTGAAGCAGAAGCCAACGAGACGGAGACCAGTACGGAAGAAGATACGTCCCGTAAAATCAAGAGACTTTGTTGAATTTTAATTTTGTGTTTGTAAATTCTATATATTTAATTAATTTATTGTTAATTATCTATTGGTTTAATGTAAGTGGCTATTGTTCGGGACGAACAATACTAAGGAAGGAGCAGTGTTAAGACCGCGGAAGTCATGCAACGCTGGAAGCATGCGCGCTGGAGTTTCTAGAAGGATCATGACTGTTCCTGGCAACTCTGGTCTTTTCTAGACGCCCTCTATTTTAATATATAACCCGGCAAATAAAGCGGGGATCATAATTGCAGATAGAGAGATATAGAGACAGATAATTGAGTCAAGTGAGCGGTAGTGACCTTAAGTAAAGTGCGTGAATCGTTGTGAATTATAGCGTGTGTTTAAGTTAAAGTGACCGTGGAATTCCTGTGTATTCCAAAGTTGTATTGAGAAAGAATAAATTAGTTTTTTTTAAGATAGGAAGAATTTATACCGGAAATTAACAAACGACCAAAGACGTAACACTTCATAAAACGACTATTAATAATATATATTTATATTCAAAATTTAACATGGATTATTATATAAACATCATCTGAATTTTATTGGAACAGGTTTTAAATAAAGAAATATTAAGCATTACTGTTGAAAACAAAAGTTAACAATTTTTACATTTCATATTGTTGTTGACTTGGTTATTTATACACTTTACAGATGTTTCAAGATAAACGAAGATGGCGGTTTACTTCAGATATGGATATACTCTTGCAAATAGTGTATTTGGAAAATCTAGTATTCACATTCCCATAGTGAATGGTATTTTTTAACGTTTTAGTATTTATTGTCGTGAATGTTATCAGTATAGTGTCATTATTGTAGTTTATATATTATGTACGCGTAGGTTAATCGTTAACTACCATCGTTGAAGTTCTCACGAAATGAAAACATTATAACCATCTAACTTGTTAATGTAACTTATACTATAGTTTCATATTACTAGACAATTGACTGGTACATCTAAGTTGTAGTTACTTGCTCATAATCTCATACGCTTGAATTTGAGAAAAGAAAAATCAAAGCTGTTACTGGTGCAGTGGTATTGGTAGTCTGAAGTGAATTTCATTTACTAGTACACTAGTATTACTAATATTTATATGGTGTTAGTACTATTACTGTTAGTATTAGTAATATTGTTAATTTTAGTTAGTTTTATAGATGGTAAAGTAAGGTCCAACGGACCAGAATGTACAGGAACTCACTAGAAAGAACCTGTTTTATCATTTTATTTTTCTGTTGATACATAATTCTCCAATTAATGGAAGAGATTATGTTTGTCTATATCCTACCTATCATTGTGTTATTAGTACTTTGTAGCATACAGTGCATTATTATGTTTGAAGAAGTGAAATAAAACTACAACACACTTATTCACGTATAATATAACAATGTTTAGGGAGAACAAGGGACCTTTTGGTCCATCTCGGCTGTCCCATCCTCTAAACTAAACTAAAACCATTAAATAAATAAGTTTAAAAAATCGTGGTGTTAGCCTTTATCATTCATATACTTATCAAGCTTTTTCTTAAACTCACTTAATTTACTGCCTCTACAAGATCCGAGAGCAACCCATTCCAGAGGCTAACCACCCTGTTAGAAAAATAAAACTGTTTTAGCTGAAGATGACTCCTACCTTACCAAAATTTATATTTGTGTCCTCTTGTCCTACTACTCTTGCCATTAACTATGAAAAAAAAGATGATGCATCAATACTATCAATTCCCTTACAATCTTAAATACCTCAATCAGACCCCCTCTAACTTATTTTTAGAAAAATAAAACAATTTCAGAAATCTTAATCTCTCCTCATGCAATAG
>NW_013666509.1:299796-318163 GCF_000517525.1 Limulus polyphemus
CTGGAGATACAACCTAAAATTCTATTTGCCCTACCACTAGCAACAGCACACTGCTTGGGTGGCTTTAGAGACTGATCAACTATTACACCAAGATCTCTTTTCTTCATAACACTACTAAGGTTATTCACATCCATATTATACTTATAATTCAAATTATGATAACCCACTTGCATTATCTTGCATTTGTTCTAATTAAAACCCATCTGCCATTTATTTGCCTAACTCACTGAATTATCTAAATCTCTTTGTAAATCAGCAGCAAAAACTGCACAGCTAGCAACCTCCAAGACCTTAAATCAAAAAGAGCAAAAGGCCTAAGACTGAGCCCTGAGGTACATCACTTGTGACATTAATCCAGTTTCACTGAACTCCATTTATAACAACCATCTGCTTTCTTCTGTCCAACAAGCTAATTTATCTCCCACACCTAAAGAGATCTTTTTCTCTTTTTTTTTTACAAGCCTTTTATGTGTCACCTTGTCAAAAGTCTGTTGTAATGAATGTGGTTGACTGCATATATTTTAAGGTTATAATGATATTCAAAGCCTAAAATATAACATTTCTAACTAAGACTACTATTTATATAATATCTTTTAACCCAGTTTCTATCCCTTTTTTGTTATCTTTGTTTTGGTCCAGTCTTTCCTGTGTTTTTATGAACTATCACTGAGTGTATCTTATGGTCTAAATGTTGCAAGCTTATCATTTTGTTTTATACAAATTATATATATAGCATACCTAGTTCAGGAGTGTTTTCAAATTACATGTATAGTAATTAGTTAATCACACATGGGATGTGTAAATGGAATACTAATTTAAACTAATGTAAGTGTAGTAGAGGAAATAATTTATTTTATGCACAAGTATGGGATATTGTAAAATAAACTTTCTGAATTGAACGAAGGAGTACTAAGTAACAGTTGCAAAATCAAAAAAGGCTTAAGAAATCCAAACAGTTGAAAAATGTATGTGTGTGTGTGTGTGTGTGTATATATATATATATATATATATATATATATATATATATAAAGTTAAGTAAATACATCATAAACCACTTTATTACAGGATAAAAAAGTTCATAATGACCAGTTGAAATTTAAAATAACATCACCTATGTACAACAAAGGACAGTTGTTTTGTGAAGCCTGTCCTTGCACACCCACTTTTGAGAAAAGTTGCACAGAGAAACCAAAGATCTTTATTCTATTGATCCCCTGAATAATTTTATAAACTTTAATAAAAATAATACTGCTTTTCTCAAGAAAACCTATCCCTTAATGATAACTTTTCGATCCCTGGAGTCATCCTAGTACCTTATCAGAACCCTTTACAATGAGTTAATATCTTTTCATAGATAAGGAGACCAAAGATGTGTAGTGTTTCGAGTGAGGCCTAACTAGAGAGATATCTATTTTTACTTGTAATCAGTATGTTTATGAGTACATTCTAAAATTGTGTTAGCTTTGCAACTAGCAACATACCACATACTGATGTCTTGAAAGACTTATCTACCACTAAGCCAATATCCTTTATTTCAGTCACAATATTGAGTGAGTTCTAATATATCATTAAATGTATGATGCAAGTTATGATAATTCAAGTGTATTTTATGCACTTACTGTATGTCATTTGCCAAATGTTTGTTCTGTTCACTAGGTGATTTGTCATTCTGTAATACTTTGAAATCCTCAAAACAGTTGGTTGTAACCAAGAGTTTAATGCATCAGCAAATACCAAACATTACTAATTTACTAATTATTCTCCCATAAATATCATTAACATAAATAAGAAAAAAACCTAAGCACACATCTGTGAGACACTCCACTAGTAACATGGGTTCAGTTTGACTGGTCTCCATTAATAATAATCTTGTGCACTCTCCCATTAAACGACACAACAATCCAATTAACTATTTCCACAGCTCATGCCAATGTGATTTTTGTAGCTAATGTTCTGAGTGATGTTATGAACAGCTTTTTTGAAAATCTATTTACACCAAGTTCACACATCACTCTTTCCATCATGCAATATATGTAGGAGCAAATGATATTGGAAGTTATAAATCAGAAAAGCTGCTTAATTCAAGATAGGCATGTTCCTTAAAAGAGGAAAAGAATAACAAGAGAGATCAAATCTAATTGGGATACTAAAGACATAAAGGAGAAAATCAGGAATAAATGCCACAAGGTTAAGAAGTGAAAATTGGCAGATAGGTTGGAAGATTTACAAAACTTTAGGAGGACCAGGGAATTGGTTAGAAAAATAAACTAGGGAATATTAAATTATTATGAGATAGTGCTAAAACTAATAGTAACAGTTTATTTAAATATATTAAAGGTAAACAAAATTTAGATTAGGATTGGGCCCTTAAAGGTTACTGATGGCAAGGTTTTTGTTCAAAATTACAAGATAGCCGAGTTATAAAATGTTTTTTTTTCATCTATTTTTACAAGAGTTGATAATACCAATATTCCTTACCCTAAGTATTTTATGGGAAATATTTATATTGATCTGAATCATGTGGGTATTAGTCCCTTGGGGTGAAAAAATAAAGCACTAGGATGTGAAAGTATTTTTTGCCTGTCAAAGATCATACTTGAGCTTTTCTCTTTCAATTTTAGTAGGTCAGTAGACATTGTAACAGTCTTGTTCAAACCTGTGTATGACTAGGTTGTTAACAATAGCTCTACTAGCTTAGTAACTATAACGAACGAGTAATCCCAGGAACTGTTTATTAACACATAAAGATGAACTACACAAGACAGTTCATATATATGATACAAGTGACATCCACATGGTGAGCAGTCAATCCTACCAGGTACTAGTAGATTAAAACCTACATGGTAATACCTGTAGTAGCAGTAGTAGTGAAAACTCCTATCTTAAGATGGCAGTTAAGTATTAATATACCACAGTTCAGCATATATCAGTTTTTTGTACAATAATTAACATAATACTATGTCATAAGTCAATGAACAATAATCACCAACTTCATGTCAGATGTTTACAGTAATTATCATAACACTATATCACAGGCCAATTAACAATATACACCTTGTACAAAGGCAATTTGGAAGTTATTATTAAGAGAAGGTGTATGTGTGTAATGTTTTAAATGTAATTGTTTACAGATGCTTGCATCTGATAGAAAAAATAATGGTAATTCCTCACAATAGTTTCAGGTTTCTGAGGATTAGAGAATTTTTAATGTTACTCCTGTTTTTAAAGGATTTATGATACAAATTGCTCTGGAAATTATGGACATTTTAGCCAATTAATCTTTCTCCTGTATTGGGAAAAATTTCAGTCTGATAAAGCAAAATTTTTAAAATCATTTAGTGAAATAAAATATAATAGACAAATTACTGTGTATTCAATTCCTTTACTAATCTATTAACTTTTTTAAGGATGTTATGTGTTATCTGGACAGTTGAATGGTCAGTACTTCAGCCTTCCATTAATATTCACATTAATTATTTTGAAAGGGTCATAATTAATAAAATAAATATATTAATAAAGTTTGGATATAGTGGTTAGTTAGACAGATATTTAGCAAATGATCTTTAATTACAGTAAGAACAAGATATTACATTTCATTATTTTATTCGAATCCCATGTTTAATACAGATAGGAATCCACTCAATAGCATGACTGTGAAGAAAAGGATCTTTGCTTAGTGGTGAATAAGTCACTCAACTATTGCTGTAGTGTTCTGTTGCTGAGAGCACTAAAGCCAATAAAATTTTAGGGTGTATTTATGAATGTTGATTTCAAGTCAAAAGAAGGAATTATTTCTATACAAATACTTGGTAGGCTTCACTTGGAATGCTGTTTATAATTTTTGTCTGCTCATCTAAGAAAAGATATTGACATATTAGAAAGGGTTTAGAGAAAGGCCACTAGGATGCTTCTGGGGATGATAGGGTTGTCTTCTGGAAATAGGTTAAAATCTCTTATATTCTCTTGAGAAAAAAGAAGAGTAAGAAATGACCTTACTGAAGTATACAAGATTATTTTTAGAATCAATAGAACAAGGGCTCTAACATCTTTGTGTTAAGTTCTGAACACAATAGGATGAGAGGACAAGTGGCATTTCTAGAATCTTAGTTTGGAAGGAGGCAATCTACAAGGTTAAGGGGACTCCAATCTCTGAAAAATATGTTGTAGTACATGGAAAAGTAAACTAATTTCTGAACAATTTTTTAGAGAATAGACATATTCCAGCAAAGATGAATCATTTTAGTTGACTAACCCCCGATACTGAGTTTATCATACATGCTTCCTCACAAGGGAAGAACCTGCAGAAGAAGAAGACAAGTTCTGGTTAAAAAAATACTTACTATATGTTTATGGTTTTGTATTAATGTTAAGTTATAATTTTTACATTGTTTATAATTATCTAAGCCTTTAAAGCAAATTTGAGCCAAACATTTAATTTAAAACATCTTGTTCTGTCAAAAACTTTTGTTTTTTCCATTTACTGTTATATAAGTAACTAAAATATAAAAATTAGAAACTTATTGGGTTAAATAAAAAATAAATGAAAATGTTGATCATGAATTTATGTAATTTATTTTAAATCTTCATAAATCCTAAGTCCTCTGAACTAACTCAACTTGTTCAACATTAAACAGATTGTCAAACTTATCTAAGCTGGGTTAATTTTTTCAGTATAGCCAAGCACTCACATTGCTAATTGATTACAGATTGACCAGTTTCACAGTTCGAATCTCTCAGCTGAGACTCATATCAAAAATTGCAAGTTCACAAAATTAATTGTATACATTTTGCTGGATCATGATTCAATGAGAAGAATGGAATTATCTTTCACAACTGCTCATATTATAATAACCTTAAAATGTAAATAAATGGCGATTAAAAACTGATTGCTAAGATCTTAGAGCTGGGGATACACTATTGGAGAGGACACAAATTCAAGATTTGGAAAAGACAGACTAGACCAGTGTTTCTAAGCTAGATTTTCTAGACGACCTTCACGTATGGGCTTTGGTTGTCACAACCCCCCATTATCTCTACAAGGATGAAAAAACAGTTTGTTATAGTTCATAACAAAGATGATATGTGCACTTCTTAGACACCTGAAGGACTAAAAAAAAATGTTGACTCAGCATAATCAGCTTGTGACCCACCTGAAACTTACTAGCAACCCATCATTTGAGAAACAATGTACTAGACTTTAGTTAAAGCAATTATTTTTTCTAACAGGGTGTTTGGCATGTGTAACAAGTAGCCATTGGCATTCATGGAGGCTGGGATCTTAAAAGGGGGGATTGATAATTTCTTGAGAAATAAAGGGTGGGTTTCAGTTTTAACTTTTTATTCAAGGTTAATATGCAGGAACTGCCTCTCCAGGGCCAAACAGTCCTTTAATGTCACATGATATAACAAGTAACATCCTTCAAAAATAATTAAAAGAGTAGTAAGGCAAGACTTTCCTTTATTGAATTCATGTTGGCTTTCTTTATGATGTACTCTAGTAAACGACCTCGAAGATTGTAACAAAATGAAGTTCATTCAAACTGGAGTCAAGTTGCAAGTGGGATACCTCAGGGCTCTGTAGAGAAGGTCAAAGATCAGTTATGCAAATCTCTTTCTTCTATTTGACAGTTCAATAACGAGTGGACATGTGCTTCAGAACTGAAGATTACTAATGTTAATCCTATTTTTAAAGACAGTGATAAACGTTGCACTGGAACTTATAGATTGGTTAGTCTTACTTCTGTAATGGGAAAATTGCTTCTTCTCCTCTAACAAACCCTTAATAAATTGAGCTAACATACTCCAACAGATATAGTTTTCTTCATTAGTCTTTCATGTGGCATTATTTATTATATACATTTAGTTTAAAAAATATGTGAAAAATAAAATAACAAACAAGTAAATGCCAGGCCTAATCTTTAGCTTTTTTACACCCATTTCCTTTTCTAAATAGATCTATTTTCAATTTTTTGCAACTATCAGTATGCTGGTGCAGTGGGATTATATTTGCATAGCCTTAAATTATCCAGTTAAACATAGAAATTGATGGTTATAGACTTATAAGCAAGGCTAGGGCAATGGCAGCAAAGCTCGAATAATCTGTTGAACATTATAAGCAAGATAAATGACAAGCTTTGTGAAAGCAAATACTTGAATTATTGGAAAAGCAAGTTAAACTTATTGCAAGTCTCATGGTGATTCATTGTTGTCATGTAATAATTTTACATGAATAACAAAGAGCTAAGTATATGAAAGTTGAAATAAAAAAGGGTAATTAATATCTAGTGACCATTACAAAATGCATATGATAAATGCCATTGGAGGCAAATATTTCATGATCTTTGATATCAATGACAGTTTATGGTTACTTGAGTAAGGAAGCACATTATGCTGATATGATAATAATGTTATTACACCTTATGGTTGTTTAGAGAGAGAATGAGTAACCATGGTGGCCTCAGTATTTTTTTATTACAAATATAGCAGTGAGCGAGCTATGGACGGAAAGAAAGCTTTAGTTATTCCTGTTGTTTCATACAAAGAGAATAATTTTCCAGTTTGTTGCAACATGACCATTTCTATTTACAGTATATTAATCTACTGATTACCATTGTTATATACATGATTATTCTGTGTAGTTAATGTTTTTTTAATACTCCCATTCATAACTAATTCAAACATTCCCAAGAGCTTATTTTATGTTCAGCATTATATTTGCAGTTCCCAGTATGTTCCACTATTATAATTTTTGTTTCTTTTCAATTACTTGTCAGATTTCATTTTTCAAAGTATAAATTTTTTTTTTTTTAATATACCTGTTTAATGATAAATAAAAAAGGTTTACTATGTTATATTAAGATAATTTTGGAGCCTCACCATGTCATTACAGTTCATTTCACAAAGTGTGAAATGCTTTGTATGACAACCATGCATTTTGATAATAGGGTCAGTACGTGACATGTCAATAGCCCTCAAAACCAAAGATTGATGGCTTTTTATGCTATTTAGCAGGGATGTTGGTGCCAAAAAGATAAAAGATTTAGTCAAGTTTCACATCTCTAGGTCAAATGGTGTTTATGTGACATAACCCCAAATATTTGATCCAAAATGGCTCCCATACAGGACCAGTGAAATACAAATACCAATAACTTCTTTATTTTTAATGCTACAGTAAAATTTAAACTATTATTTGAAAGATCTCTTTATGCCACCCTAGCCAAATATGCTATTTGTATAGCATTTAACATCAAACAGAATTGTTGCTCTTAAACCTCACTTGGACTGTCAGCCCCTACTTAGATGACCAAAATAAGGTTGGACAATTTCATCCTCTCAGTTTGTACCAAATCTCAGCCTGGAATCTTGGTGGAATCAGGGGATATTTATTTATTGCATTGTGTCTGGCTAATTTATTTCCTTTCTTTTAATGCAATGTTTTATGTTTAGGGTTGTAGCACTGTAAGCCTGCAAATTCCACAGCAATGCAAATTACATTTGGAATTTGTTACTGTTAGTTTTGCATAAACATGACATTAAAACTTTTATGTACTAAGCTTAAAAAGTTTGTCTTGTCTTAAGCTGTGAATCTGTGTAAAATATTTTCTGGGATGTACATTGTATTCTCTGTGATATGCGAGTCAGCTACATGCATAAGTGACCAGCATGTGAGATGTTATGAAATGTATGGTATCTATCATTTTGGTATGTAATACATTGCACACTACTTATTAATACTTAATGTGTTCTAGTAAATTGATGCACTTTCCTGCAGTAAATGGACAAGTATTCTTTGACAAGAAATTATGTGATGCCATCTATGGATAGAATAGTCATATACATTTAAAAAAAGAAAAAATTATCTAATGTTTTCTTAGTGTTTTAGAAACTTTTCCATTTTTGTATAACTCAAACATTAATAAAATGAGTCACAAAATTTCACAACTGTAAATACCAACACTAAATTTTAGTTTAATGTTTCATAAAGGTGGGTCATTGTTGTAAAGTGGTTTTTTTTAGTTAATTGCAGTTTTTTAAATATCTTTAACATAGTATAGGTTAAAAATTTCATTGTGAGGAAGCAGATATGATTGAAGTAAATTCTAATATGTTCCTTTTTGTGTGTTTAGGTTTACAACAGGCTCAAGTCAGAGCTGCTAGTAAGAAAGCTGGAGGTAGTGCTAGGAACCAGAGACCACCTCAGAAAGGAAAACACAGGGGATGGAAAAAGCAAGATGGTAACTTTGTCAAAAAGGGCATGATATTGGTTCGTCAGTTAGGATTAAGATTTCATCCTGGGTTAAATGTAAGTATTTTAACTTATTATATAGCTATGAGGCTGAATTGTAGACACATGGTTAAAGATTTCCAAAAAAGCCTAAGATTTTCCATAAAAAAAGTGTAAAATATAGAAAAAAAATTGCAGTGTTGTCTTTCTTAATTTTAACATAATGCATTTTTTATTTGCGATTGTATATAATGAAAGAAAACTTGTAAACAATTTCTAAGTACCTTACATAAAATTTAATTTAGCATTATATCTTAGGCTATAAGAACCAAACTGGATAATCCCTTTTATATTCAGTATCCAAGTCTAGTCTGGATTATTTATACATTATTAGAAGGGAAAAAAAAAGCTTTTTGATGGGATTTTTGTAACTTAGCTATGAATGCAAGAATTGCACTACCAGTAGCATGGGTAATTAAGCAGATATGCTTAAATGATTCATTTATATGCATTTTTATTATTAGCTATATCTCCAGGAATTAGGAATCTACTATATATTTAAGCTTTGAGAGCCTAAAAGCTTAATTTTTACTTTGTTTTATATCCATAATTAAATATCATGTGTAAAGTCTGAACTTTGTTTTTCAGTGTAAACAGTAAGAACTGAATTGTAGATTATATTGTAACCTAGTTTAATGCATTGATGAAATAATTTGAGAATTACATGAAATTATCTGTTTGCATTTTTAGCCAAGTGTTCATGCTCATGTGTAGTGTTGTTAATATTATTTTACTTAGGTTGGTATTAGTCATGATCGCACCCTCTATGCTTTAGAAGAAGGTACAGTTATAGTGACTTGCGAGAAGCTTCGACCAAGATGGGATCATGAATGGGTTCAGAAGTTTTATGCAAATAGAAATACAGATGTGGTGTATAAGAAATTTTTTCACGTAATTACTGAACCCCAAGAAAAGAAATTCAAATTGGTTAATACTGTTTAATTTGACGTTGTAAATTAAAACTTTTGCTAGATTTGTATTATATATAAAATAGAAAAGTACATCCTGTTATTGGAGAAAACTAAAATATTGTATCTTAAATGGTCATAATAAATCCATATCATAACTCTTAAAATTGTGTATTATACATCAGCCTAGAGATTAACTCGTGCTTTACAATCTTGTTGTGAAAGTTTGTATCAAATTAGTGTTACTTGTACCTCTAGTAAAAGAACAGTTCTGTACAGTGTACTGTTTTTGTTTTGATTGATCACAGGTAAAAGTTGACAATGTCAGAAATACATAATTGTAATTTACTTTGCTTGCTTTTATAGAATGCCAAAGTTAAATTTTCAGGTAGTATGGGGTTGTAATGACTGGCATTTAAACCATTTATATTTACTTGAAAAAAAGTTAGACGACATAAATTTTAAATTTGAAGAAGTACTGTTTCATAAAGGTTTTAGCATATTTTCTAACTTTTCAATGTTTTAAAGTCAACAAAGGTAATCCCACCAAGGAAATTGTGGCAATGTTTCTTACAATTTGAACAGAAGTTTGTCTAAAACTCTTTGTGAAATTGACTAATATAAAAACTTTTAGAAAATAGATTACTATGCCAAATATTATGTTCTACACTAAAGAAAAATTAAGACATCTCAAAAACTAGTTTCATAAGTTCCTTTTATTAACAAGAATATGGATACAAAGTGCAATAACATAGTACATAAATTTTAGTTAAGCACCTTGCAATTTTATAAAAGATATACAACAGCAACAAATTTCAGTGACCTAATAATCTATTGGACTGCTCAATTAGCTTTTTTTTTTTCATACCTGTGCATAATGGGATATAAAATATACAACAAGAATTTATAGTTTTGACTTGAACAAAATATGAATATTTTAGTCTTGGTACTGTTAACCAAACATAATCAACTTTTTAACCTTCAAAATTGGAAAACTTTACAGATTATCACTGCATCCCTCTTGTAAAGTAACATGGAACAGAATTTAAAATCTAAGGATGAAAAGGCTTTAGCTTTTTAGTATATTGGGTGTTAGCAAATAACACTTTGATTTTACCTGCACAACTTTGGTTCTAACACAATTATAATCCATCTTTGTAAAAAGAAAAACTGGTTTGGCTACAAACATTTGTTATCCATATCAAATCTCAAGTACAATTGGAAAAAATTCTCAACAGAAGTTATTTTGTTTCAGTACAACATATGAGGTATGATATACATCACTTACACTAAACTGTATCCTAAAATTGAAATTCTATAAAAAATAATTACAATAGCAGCTTCCTGTATAGTGAAACTACATTAAAAAGTGTAAGTTAAGAAATTAGAGCTCAAAGCAGTTGTAGCTAACACAAATATTTTCCTTATACTAAGTTGTTATAAGTTCTCGCTGTTTGGCAACCTCAGATAATCTGGCTAATAGAAATTGTTTGTCTCTTCCTTCATCAATAAGCTGATCTTTTAAAACATTAGCCATGTGCTTGTGAGCTGAAGTCTGGGCAGAATAATAATACAGAGCCAAGCTGGAAAACAAAACAAATCATATTAAACTTTATCATTCAATTACACATTTAATACCATTAATAAAATTCTTAATAGGAGCAGAAATGGGCTGATGAGAGGTAACATTAGTCAAAACTAGAATTCTCAGCTGGTTATGTTACTATAGTTTCATGCAATCTGACCTGTGTCGTGTATAAAATAAATGCTGTTTGAAGTTAAAACTTGATGTTTTGCTTGAATACTACATGAAAAAAAAAAACTTTCTTGCTCCATCTTACTATAATGGATGTAGTGTGTATAGGTCTATCTGTCAATGTATGTGACCGAAATAATAAATGCAATGTGGCGCCATCTATTGAATGGCCCCACAAACAAAGATCCATAAAAAACTTTCACACTTTGGGTATTCGAGATTCAGACAATTACAAAAATAACTGTGGTATGTACAACAACCATTTCTTTATAATAGAACACAGTTTTAAATAAAAAGTACTCTCACAACAAGTACACGACTTTACTAGAACTGTATATAAAGGTTTAATTATGTCTTTATTGATGTAATTTTTAAATGTAGTACTAAGAAACTGGAGTTTTAAAAAATAAATTATTTTTTTCAATAAAGGGCAGCAGTGTTAATATATAAAAACATTACAGTTTATATCAGTAAAATTTATGAATATTTTGAGCTCTGTATATTGAATCATTTTGATGCAACAAGTTGTGTATGACGAAAGAGAACAATCCAATCACTTTTTCCATGCAGTACTTTCCAGTAAAAAATACTTTTTTAGAACACGATAACTTTTTTTACAGTTTTTTAAAATGAGGTATGAATACTACAATTAGTAATTGCTAGCATAAACAGCCACCCATAGGGCAGCATTTTTGCTAGTGGTTTTAATGATACTAATCAAGTTATCATTATGTACAGGTAGTATGTAATAGTATGGGTTATGATAAAACAAAAGCTTATTGTACTTATAATATCACCTAAATTACTATATACATGTTTATGGTTGAATCAAAATTTCACTATTTCAACAAATTTTCATCTAAGTAAATAAGTGACTTTTCCAGACAAGCCTACAGAAAAAATGACAAACCTTATAACTCTAATTCTTTCACAGAACTTTTCCATCTGGGATGTTGTGCAATATACAGAACTTGACAGTATAAATAATATTTAAAATAATAGCAGGAGAACCCAACACAACTAAAAAAAAAAAAAAAAAAGCAAAACTTAAAACCTACCACAAGATAATGAAACAAGGTACGGCAAATCCAGCACTTGTAAGGAAGTCTACAATACTCTGTAAGGTAGTTGGCCAAGTACGAATCATTTCTTTAACTGGTAACCACATGATTGAGTAGATACGGAATGGACCACAACCAAAAGATGGTGAAACCCTTCATACACACACACAAAAAAAAATATGTTTACAAGCTATTTATACAATTATAAGCTTTCATAACAAGTGAGAACAGTGAAGTAACAAACAACAGAAAAATTGGATATATTTTAAAACCTGATATATTTACATAATCTAATATTTAATCACTTCTCCAACCTTTTACCCAAACGAATGGTAGAAGGTGCAAAGAGAATACGTTTTGGCTTTCGTAACTTCTAATTTAATGTTCTGTTTTAAGTATAAACTGCTTTAATGTAGCATTATTATGATTATACTTTCTATCTGTAGTATCATGTGAAACAGAATTTATTGAGAAAATTTGCCTAATGTTTAATTTCAGCATACAGTGACTTTAACAACAACAATTATTTTTTTAAACTTTTAATTAGTTATGTATGTGATTAACTACTGCATATTTAAGGTTTCTTAGTACAGTGATTAGCTAGTTCAGTTCTTCCTGGATTAGGTAAAGGTAAGATGAAGTAACTTTAATACTTACTCAGCAATAGAATATCCTAAAGGAATGATGCACAAGACAAATGACAGCATCAAGACAATCATAAAGAAAGTGTTGGAGCGGGAAGCTCTGTATGGAATCTGTGAAGGAACACAGTTCACCATCACGGTAAACTTAAAAATAAAAATTGGTGTATTAAAAACTTTTGATTCAACTGTTACTATCAATGTGTGTTAAAAGTACTCAAGATAAGTTAATTTTTTTAAGTAGACACTAATTAACAATTACTGTATATCCTACATTTTTGCAGCTAATCTGCTGCTGTCTTCAGGAAATTCCAAAGAACTTGTTTGGTAGCAGAGGCTCAAGTTCAATCTCTGGTTTTCCTCTTAGAAAGGCAAGAGTGATATCCATTCATCTGGGCTCTCACTCAATTGGGACTTGAATCAACTAATCTTTCTAATGGTTTCAAGAGTGGTATCCAAGTTTTTCTGACTTCTACAGTAGGTTAATGAATGTGTTATCAGTTAGGTGGATGTAGAAAGCTTCCTTTATGTTTCTTTTTCTCATGTAGCTTATTACTTTAGTATTATTATTTAATGTATGGTCTTCCCTGAATTGACTGGCTGTTGCTGATAGATCAGTATTACAATCTTGTATGTCTTATTTTGTTCTCAAATTCTGACATTTATTAGTTTTATTTGATTTTCTGATGTATTGGAGTCTACACTCACAAAAAGATGTTGTTAAACATTTTGTTGTTTTCCATTTGGTCTTTGGCTTACACTGTCTGCAACCATACTACATTGTTGCTTTTGAAAAATGTTTTGATTTTATGCTGTTTACAAACCATGACAATAAATGTATTTGAATGTTCTATAAGGTGTCATCACTAACATCTCCCAGCCTACTTACCAACTGGGTTAAAAAGGTTAACTCACTAGCTTCTGTTACTTGTACTAAAGTGCAATGACCTACTTGTACAGACTTCTGACCTTACATCTAAAACCTAGCTTTGCTGTGGTTGGATTCTGATCTTCTCTGGCACAACTTCATATGCAGAGAATAGGTGCATTTATGCATATAACTGTTGTTCTTAGGGAATAATTTTGGTAATCTTTGGTTTAAAATGTTTTCTTTGCTATTGTAAACACTTTTACCATTCATATTTTGAGAAATTGATGTATATTAAATTTTCTGAAAGGACACGACCTTGATTGACCTGAATTGTCATAGGGTAGGTCCACAATACCTTGTATATATTACATTTCTGGGTTCTGATAATCTGTGTTTAACCATTTTTGACAATGATAGTCATAGAAAAGTATAAGCATTTAAAATGTTTTTTACACCAAAAACTTTGAAAAGTTACAATGATTCATACAAACACTATTCTGCACACTATACAGCAGCAATAGGAGGTTTAACAGAGATTCTGAGGAAAGCCAATCCTAATACAGAAATATTTGTCAATCTTAGTAGTACAACTTTCCCAATCCTAAATGGCTATACATTGATTTTTAGAATGACAGCTAATCAATGTGCTGTTAAACTATTAATATTAAACCGATTAACATACGTTATACGAGTTCTGTGTTTTTGCCCGTCAGCATAGTCTAATTCCTGATCATTTGTCTGATTCCATTCATAGGCTAGTTAGCCAGATCTTGGTAAGATAGCAAAGCTTTAATATTACAGGAAACTGCAAATTGATGAAATGAAGTAATTCTTCCCCAAACAGAATTATTTTAATTGTTCAGGAGCAGTCTGTAATAAATACTTTAAAAAATAGCTAAACTAAATATGCATTTACTCAAGATATTTTAGAAACACTGACAGAAATTACTAATTACAGTTAAGATCCTAAAATGCAAACTAGTTGTCTACTATTCTCACAAAAATCACAATATACTATTATCACTCTCTTTTTCAAACCATTTTGAATTTATCATGTATATCTAAGGTTTCAAGAAACAAAAGTATAGAGGTTAAAATCATAGAAATATTCTTAGTATTACAAATAATAAATAAAATTAACATGACCTAATTAAAAATAAAATTTGTAACAGAGAACTAACCTGTTTGATATAGAACAAAATGAAGTATTTAATTACAGTGATTCCTGGAAGTAATGGACTATAGAAAGTACCAAGCCTAGAGGCATAAAAAAATGCAGGCAAATTAACGTAAATACATACTAATAAGAAATCATGTTTGATGATAACATATCACAATAAAATAATAAAAAGTATCAACAAAACAACTAAATCTTTAGACAAAATTCCAATGGACTGTTTGTTTGTGTTTCAAGTGCAAAGCTATACAATGGGCTATCTGTGCTGTGACAACCACAGGTAGTAAAACCCATTGTTTAGTATACAAGTTCTCAGCTTACCATTGAGCCACTGGTGCAACTCCATTCCACTAATAGAGCTTTAATAGTTTTTCAACTTTTTGACTAGGTTACTTATTTAATGAAGTGAAATAATCTGTTTTATCAAAATTTTATTCAATTTATATTTAGGTTTGTTATAAATAAATACTAAACATTTTTTTTATATGGCTATATGTTTGAGAAGAAAATTATAGAACTTGTTGTATAAACTGAAATAATTCATGAAATATCACATGGACATCTTATACAGTTGCATGGTTTCACAATGTTTGTAAAATGACTTATAAAATTAACATTATATATTTATAACATTATTTTTAAACATCAATTTGAGTAGACAAAATAATGTTAAAACTATTGAACTATTTACAATGTATAGCAATAAATCCAAAGCAGCATAAAAAAAGAATCTGATAAACCTGTAGACAAACACTCAGAGCTATTGTAGTTTTAAGACTTGGAAATACAGTTAACATCAGCAAATTATTTAACAGTATGTAGTATGTGCCTACACAGATAACCATTAAAGCTTCAGGATGCAAAAGTTTGACTAATAAAGTCAAAGATGTATACAACAGATTTTGAAATAAGAGTCCAGTCATCATCAGTTGAGTGTTTGAAATAAAGGTATGATAGCCTCATGATACACAATATCAGTGAAATGTTGGAGAGTAGGCTATGCATACACACATTGACAAATAAAATAAAGCACCCAGATATAGGTGTTCAATAAATATCAGCAGTTGATTAAACACAAATATTATTAGCTACTATATAATTAATACCAGCATAGTTCTTAACAATAAACACACAGGATTACGAAGTTTGGTCAACAGAAGTTGTATTTCAGAGTCAGATGTGCACAAACAGATAACACAGGTGATATAAGTAATTTTTGGATGCAAGTTCAGTCAATACCAGCAGTGTGACTGTGTACACAGAGATAAATACAGTTGAAAAAGCTTCAGGATATAGAAGTTCAATCAAATATCAAAATATTTAATGGTATACAGTACATAATGTACATAGATAAACATAGTTATGACAGGTTTAGGATATTAAAACTGAGCCAAAAGCACATGATCTTGAGAACAGACTATGTATCTGTACCAACAAACACAGCTACTGCATCTTCAGGTTGTAATAGTTCACTCAATTCCAGCAGCCAACAGTGTTTCAGTACATACACGCAAAGAAAAATGAAGCTAATAAAACATTAGTAAACAGAATTCCAATCAATTGAGTGTTTAAGACTGCACAGCTAATATATCATCAAGGTATACAAGTTCAATCAGGACAGTATATGAGAGCAGACTATAAATACAAACAACTTCTACAGAAGTTAAGTATGCACACACACACACAGCTTCAAAATAAGCTTCAGTAAAAACAGAATGATGTTTTAGAGAGTAGCTTACGTACACAAACACATCTTCAGGACAATCAATATCAGTAGCACCTTATGCTACAGCTTCAGAGTAAAGAAGATCAAACACTCTCACTCAAAGAAATAGTTAATATGCCTCGAGGGTAAAGAAGCATAATAAAAACCAGCAACGTGCTTGAGAAGATCACACACAGAAACACAACTACGGCATCCTTTAAAGTAACAGAAGTTTGATCCAGTGGCACAGGAATAGATGAGACAACGGGGAAAGAAACTGCTCCAGGGCTCGGAGACATGGGGACTCAAAGTGTGTACCAAAAAATAGGTGAGTTTTATATAAAAATATTGAATAAATGATAAAGAACATTAAAATATGATTTCTCAATTTTGTGTTAGGATTAAAGACTGAGTTGATGATGCTAAAAACGAGTACTATTTACTTCCAGTTGGCTAAGGCATAACTGTTCTGCTTTCATGTGTGGCACCAACAAAGCAAGCTGCAAGCATCTACATCCAGTTAGAGCTGTCATTTTTTAGGAGTGAGTGAACTTGTAAAATATTAGTTGATATAATTTTTCGTAACATTATTAGAAGAAAATAATTTGAATATATGACATCATAAGAGAAGGTTTAGTGCGTAGAGGGGAGGGGACAAAGGAAAATCTTATATCAATACCTTTTCAGATTCTTCTCTACTAGTGATTTAATTAACAGGAAAAGTGTTTGAGAGTACACTGTATAAACAAACAAAAGTTATACAGCTAAAGTATATAGAAGTTCCATCAACACTAGCAGTGGTGAGAGTAGACTATGCAGACACAGACTGGCAAACACAACTATTATGGCTTCAAGATATACAAACTGCTTGAGAGAACACTAGTACACAAATACAAATATTATAGCTTCACCATAATAGAGCATAGAAGTTTTGTAGAGTTTACGCTAGATACACACATGAACAAACATAAATTCAGGATGATACAGAATTCCGATCAACACTAGCAATGTGTTTGATGGTAGACTGTATACACACACACAAATCAAATGAATACAGCTGCTAGAAACAGATGTTCAGTCGACACCAGCAGTGTTATAGGTTAAACTATGTATACGCATACATAAGGGTAAATGTAATTACTACAAATGCAGGATAAAGAAAATTGGTGAATTGTTGTAAGCATACACTAACAAAGTTGTTAAGGGTTCAAGACTGAGAACTTCAATGGATTATTTTACAGTAGATTTTGTGCAGACAGAAAAATACAGCTATTGCAACTTTATAATACTGAAGATCAATCTACATCAGTTACTTGAGAATACATATGCTATTACAGTTTTAAGATAATGACACTCTTTTACTACCAGCATAGTGTCTGAGAGTACACTAGATCCAAGACATTAGATGTAACATCAAACTCCTGCCTGCCGATTTTTTTAGCACAGGTGCAGTGGGTTACTATGAACCTGAAATATAAGAACACATAGTATTAATTATATGTTTGTTCTATTGAATATATAACATTCCTAATTCATGCACCTGAAACTGAAAAAACCAAAACAGTGTGGAACAAAGCACTGATACCTTCCATGATACATCACAATTCTTGCATTTGAAGTTTTATAAAAATCCCCAATTTTCTTGTCTCTGAATAAGAGTAATAGATATGGCGGCATTTTGTTTTTCTAATGTTAAACTTGAAGTCAGTTGCATAAAGTGTAAAAAGTTTATGTAGTATTCATTCATATATTTAATATCAGATAACAATGAATATTATTATTTTGGCGTATTGTTCATTCATTTTTTATATAGAGGGATTATACAATGAATAATCAACAATAAAATCCAACCATTAGCCCCCTTCCGATCTACCTCACGTCTTCCAAACACTTCTACACACTTGAGTTTACACCATTACATCACTGTTCTTTATTATACACCTGGAAAAAAGTTAAGCACCCCC
>NW_013666509.1:319147-324183 GCF_000517525.1 Limulus polyphemus
TGCTTAACTTTTTTCCAGGTGTATATATTTGCTTATAATCCTTTTAACTATATTTTAATTATTTTTGTGCCACATTAAAAACGATTGAAAAATATATAAAATGCTGCTTCTAGTACGGATTATATAACAAAAAAAACTGCAACCACACGGCTTCTTTACTGTTTTTTTTTTGTAGGTCTACATTCAAGAACATGAATTTGATGGATTAAATTCAAAGCAGAAATTAATTATTTTACCCTCTGTTTGTAAGTTTTGATGAAATTAAGTTATAGACAAAAATAAAGTAACTTAACACTAGGATATATTACTTAATATTTTTTTGTATTGGTATTATTCTTAAAAAAAATTACTTTCTTATCCAAGCTTTCATAGCAGTACTCTCTAAAATTAATCAAATTTATAGATGTACAAAGTCTGATTCAGTATTTTATTTAAGTAAAGGGTCAGTAAACTAATTTTTTTTGCAATAAATCCAGTGCAATTTTGTTGAAATTATTTTAATTTCTACAAATGTTCGTATTCATAACAATTTTCATTAACTATAGAATTAATTTTACTTGCAATAGTTATTTTTGCCAATAATTAGCTATTGTAAACAAACTGCTTTCTAAAGCACAGTAACTTGAAAGCTATTTGATCATTAACAGAGTACTGAAGTATTTTCAGTGATGAGGATACCTGTAACTGGACTAAAAAGTTACCAAACCAGTTATGTAACTTCATCAATATAAGAAAATCATAAACATTTTAAAACTGTTTTAAGGATTTTACTGTTGCCTTCTGAATAGTTTGAATATTTTATTCAAATACCAGCTGAATGTTTTTCTGATTAATGAACTTTAGTGTTAGGTAAAAAGCAAGATTTGATTAAAGAAAAATCTTACTTCCGAGCCAGTTCCACTACAAATGTCTTGAATACTGCAACAAGGAAGTCCATGAGGACCAGTTTGTATAACTGTTGACCAATGTATGTTTCCCAACACTGAAAGAAATTACTGAATTAAATAAAACTTCAAACTCTATTTTCATACAAAATATCAGACTGAAAACGAAATCTAAAGAAAAAAATTTACATATACAATTATTGTGCTTATTCTTCTGGTTGTATCAAGAATTAAACCTATAGAGCCCTTCTCTCTCTGTTTCCTTCACTTTCATAGCATTTATGGAAATACCTTATTGATACGAGTTCGGTGTCAGCAATGTTAAAAAGGGCTAACCTAATAGGACAGTAATCAATCCAGATCCAATCTATCATTTGCTATGGGTGATTTCAGAAACAAAAATATAATAGGAGGAATGGTCCTGCTTTGCACAACAAGTCTTCAGCTAAAAGGCTTGATCAAGATACACTTACCCAAAAATGAAGTCCAGCATAAGTTAATGCTGCAAATGTTAGAACAACAGCTGGCTAAGACATTTAAAGGAAGGAAATAAGTCTTCTGGGATACAAAATGGAGATTACAGATCAACTGTATTTCTTATGTATCATTTGAGAAAAACTTTCCACTTGACGTGATAAACATGAATTGTTGGCCTGTGGCATAAGACAACTAGCAATCTGTCACCTTACCAGTGAAACCTGCAGCACACAGAGAAACAGAGGGAAGCCAACATAAAGATTTAGCTTGTAAAGGAGCAATGAAAAACTGAAGTTTTTGATTATTATAAAGGCTTGATCACTTTATGAGAGGGATCAAAATTCACACACACAAAAGGATTAGCAAGGAAAACATGGATGAAAAGATTTCACTATGATTTTTTTAAGAAACAATAAAAATTTTTTACATTTGTTGCAGATTTTAATTACTGATTTCTATGCCTTCCTACATTTTTTTGTAACTTTCCTGTAAAGTTTTTATTTAAAACAATTCACACATTTTCATTATGCTTACAAATCACTAGTGTACAATAAAAATAACTTTTCACCTTACCAAAATTATAATCAAATGACTTTTTTAATATTGTTAAACCAGAAGGTTTAATTTGATATATGTAATAAATTCTAAACCTGTATTAATTTATATACATCTTTTTTGACTTCTTTCAGGTGATTTTCTTTGCCCAATCAAATAGTTACTTAGGCCAATATGGCCTAATACAAACAAGGCCTAACACAGTGGCCTTAGCAGCAAAATAAAAATTGATACAATCAAGTGCAAAATGATTTAACTATGCCTACTTCATCTTTATTTCACGAAAAAAAAAATCTCCCTATCATATTTTAACATCACAAAATGATAAAGCATGCTGTAGAAAAAAACAAGAACAAAAACAGGACTATAATTGTAGTAGACATTGTTCACAAACACCTTCTCTTATAGCAACATATGACCAAGCTAGTCTTTTATCTCTTTGTTCTGATTTCCACATAAATTTCTGCTGAACCAGGAGACTTATCAGCATTTACAGTCCAAAAGAATGAAAAAAAGAGCTTTTATAATGTGTTTAGATCAGCAGCTGCTAACTAATAAAAGTTGAAATATAGGATACTACATCACATCATTACAACCAAGGTTGAGAAACATTAACTGCCTAAAAATTGTTAAAAATATACACTTGTATTCAAGTTATAAGAACAAATTAGCAGTGTTTTGCTCAAAACTATTATAACTTTTCTCCTATGTGGCAAAAAGTGCTATATATTATGCTATGATAAAATTTAGGAAATTCATAAACACTTGATAATATTATTGGAGCCATACCTCAAATTGAAATTTGTGCTTTTGTTTAAGTTTTATGTATAAAATTAAATAAATAAAACTTTATTACATAGATTCAACCCTGGAGCATTTTTTTTTATTATGTGGAAAAATTACTACACATATATTTTCTATAATTTTTCTAATTCAATGGTGTAATTTTGCCCTTGAGCACACTGCACCCATCAGTGTAAAAGGAAAAAACTGTTCAAATGAAAGAATTGATCTTTCAGAAGTAGAGCTTTAGTGTCTCAAGACAAAGATTGTGAGCATGATTTCCACCTTGTTCATTGATATAAGCAACATATAATTAAAATTATGTTGATAATTATATACAATTATACACCATAAAACTTCTGATTACAAAAAATGTGTACAAAAAATAAAGAATTAAATGAAAAGAAAGTTGAACAATGAATCAAAAACTAAGATTTACTAAATGAGGCAATACAAGTTTACTGTACATCGAAAGTGCCAAAAGTAAATGTGATTACAGAAGGTGTTATTTAAGTCAATTAAGGAACCAAAACTAGGTGTAGTTTGTAATTTGAACAACACAAACTAGATAAAGGGCAATGAGAGCATGTGAAAAGATTCATGAAAATCTCGTTTAGGTTTGATGAGAATACATACTGGAAAAGGAGGAAGCAGAAAGATCTTATTCTTGATAAAACCAAGCAGATATAATGAACTATACCCAAAATTAAACATTCTTGATTGGTAGTGATTATTTTTTTGAACTTATGAAAGTGGCTTTTAAAAAAAAAGTACTCCTAAAATTATATTTTCTGTAATAATTAAAACTATCTTTAGCAAATGGAACTTATCTTCAATGCAAAGGGGTTACACATTTTAATTATAATCTTCATTAGAGTTCGTTAGCCATTTCTGATATTAAGAACATATAAATTAACATTATTGTCTTGTTGGTAACCTTATAATGACAAAATTAAAAACAGGTTCAATAATGGGTCACTATTGAAACTTGAAACTAATTTTGGTTTTTAAAACATCATACTTTGGGTTTCACTGTGATAAATATTTCTGAAACATAATTAAAACTTGGTTAAACAATGAGCTAAGGACTTTGTATATCTGAATATATATATATACAAATAATTTAGCTGTAATTAACTGGTAGAAGCGACAAAGAAAGGAAAACAATGACATTTTAAGAACAGATAAAATAAATGTTGATTTAAGTGGAAAAGTGTATAATTTTTTTTCATACATGTAATCTATATATATATATGTGTGTGTGTGTGTGTATGAATTAATTTTATTGTAAGAATACAATATAATCTAAGTTTTCTGTCAAGCAAGAGCACATTGCTTTTTATAGACTTATTCACATCTGCAAACATTTTTTCAATTCATACCATTGGCTTTTTACAGCCTAAACTGTTTATTCCTTGTTTACATGAATCTAAACTGACTCCAGAACAGCTGATTTGGTGGTGGAAGGAATAAATCAGAATTCCAATTGAAGCCAACCTGAGAAAAACTGTTCTGTAAAAACAAGACATTAAATTTTAACACAATTCCAAAAACAATTATGGACAGATATCAAATAACTAAATTTCTTTTACAGAACGAGTCAGTCTTGAAAAATTACTCATTTAGAGATCAAAAATTAAATGTTTAAAAAAATTGATGATATTTAACCAGCAAATGGTTATCAAATAAATACAAAGTGCATCATGTGCAATTCAGTTTTTTAACACAATAATCTCTGTTAATAATATGGTTAAACAAGTTAGACAAGTATATGTAACTTAATTCTAAATAAAACTGAACATTGTTACACACTGACAATAGCCGTGCTTTAAACTTTATTTTGAGGAAAATGTTTTGCTACCCAGAATGATTTTGAATTACAAATTATAACCACAGATACAAATCATTAAAAACTAAGTGATCATACTGTATGCTCAAAATACTTAAAACAAATCATTATATATGTTAGTATTACACTGACAGAAATGTTAAAAAAGTCCATGATTTCTATTTCACAACAAAATAAAGCTTACAAATCATCCATAGATATCTCAAAGTACATCAAAAGAATCATAAAATTTACAAACAAACCAAGTTAAGATTTTCTGATGCAGACTGATACATCATCACTGTTCATACGTCTACATGATTTAAAAAAGCAGCTTTCTTGTATTAGTACTATATGAGGGTAAGTGTGTAGATTTGGTGTATCTGGATTTTCAGAAAGCATTTGACAAGGTGCCACATAAAAAACTTGTAAAAAGAATTATCTCTGTAGGTGTGGGAGATAAGTTAGCTAATTGGATAGAAAAGTAGCTGGATGGAAGAAAGCAGAGG
>NW_013666509.1:325138-355955 GCF_000517525.1 Limulus polyphemus
GGCGAGTATGTTTGGTAGTGACGGGGATTCGAACCCGCAACCCTCAGATTGCGAGTCGAGTGCCTTAACCACCTGGCCATGCCGGGCCAGCCGAGATGGACCAATAGGTCCTTTGTTGTCCCTAAACATTATATTATGTTACTTCTCATCCCCACCTCTAAATTCAGGCAGATCAAACCTCACTCCCCTTAAGCTTCAAAACTTAAAAACCAAATAAAATTTACTCAAGCATCAGTCAACACCTGTAATACTTGCCTAACAAAACAAACTTTATGAAAATAGAGAAATAACACAAAAGAGTGTAAATTAAGCATAATAAAATAAAACCATTTAAGAATGACAAACTATCTTCTTTAGGAGAGGAGAGCAAACAAACAATGCATTGTAAGAAACCATTTAACATATACAAATATATATATACTTGAAATTCAGAAATGAGACCCTTTAAATAATACATACAACACAAAAACAAACCTCTTAACAAATAATATAAAAATAAAAACATAGAATAATAAAAATAAAAACTTTTAACATAATTAAAGCCTTAAACCTTTTGCAAAAGATATGCTAAAAAACTTTTGAGAATTAGCCTTCATAAAAAGTGTACAAAATTGAAACAAAACAAAACCCCTTTCACATAATAGCAAAATAAAAAAGACTAAACATTAAAAACTTTTTAGATTAAATCAAAACATAACACACAATACATCCTTTACAAATTACATTTTACAAGCCTTTAAATTCAATCCAATTGTAATGTTCCTGGCTGATGCTTTCAAACAAAAGAATAGCTTAAGTCTAGCTGGATTTGACAATGAAATACCTGGGAGGAGGCGGGCAATAAATTTTATGGAGATGAGCAATGACTAGACCCAACAACAACCCATCAAGACACTATCACCACACACGGGTTAATCCAATTGGTTCAGTTAGCATCACAGAAAAGTAAAATTTAGGCAAACTCAATGAAAAAAATATTTATTTCATTTATATTCACAGTAAACCAGGATCAGGATATTCAATGAACAGACAGGGCCTCAATATACAGCAAGATGGTCCAGCTGTGTTTCCACATTACAGGCCCATCATACAGCCACAGGTTTTTTCCTGTGACCAGTTTGCAGTCATGACTACAAACTTCATCATCACAGAAACCACCTCTGTTGAAGTGATCATATCTCTAAATCCCAAGTGGTGCCTCATCACCTGCTCCTGAATACACACGAAATGACTTAAGAAATGTTCCAGGTCCTCCTTGAACACACCATTAAACACTGTAAAAAAGATCTGCTTTGCCTCCATCAGATTTAACTCTAGTTTTGGTATAAGCCTCTCCCCCATGGACCACACTAGTATGAACCCTTGTCTATGTTGGGGATTTGATAGAATGGGATTCTTGCACTTGGACAAATGTTAGATCCTAACTTTTGGGTCACAGAACAGCAAGATACTGGAGATAGGTTTCTCATCAGCTCTGCACAACCCCAGGTTTCTCCATGATTGCCTGGCAGTATACCTCCCATCACAGTGAAGTTCACCACTGCCCCACAGACCACCACCATCATCACTGGTCTGTGCCAATTATCTCATTTGCTGGTGAAACAGGTCCTGTTGATGATCATCATCTACAATTACTACATACAGTCTCTCTGTGTCAGCTGTGCTTGATATTGACCAGAGTCATGGTTGGACAGCTCTGGCTAGTAAATGCCTGGGAGTCCTATAGAGACTTCTCTATTAGTCTCGGGTTTGCCAGGCCATGCACAACCATGCCAATCCTTAGTTGCCAATGCTTCCTGTGCACTGACAATTAACCTCAGGAGGAGAATTTAGTCAGTTGTTCTGAGTATGCCAGATAACAGCAGTTCTCCTTCCTGAGTCTACAGTTGCAGTGATATAGTCATAATAAACCTTTACATCATTGGTGAAAATTTTACATCTAGGAGAGGAATTCACCTACACCTGTTCACTCTTCCTCCAGATTACACCCCACCCAACTTGCGGAAAATGCCATTTCCTTAAATACATCTCCTTGAATTAATAACTACAAATCAGAAAAGCACAGGTAAATACTTATCCAGGAAAAACAGACAACTCACAAACACAGATCCTGTGGATGTGGGACCAACTTTTATCCTTCCTTCCTATTCTGTGTTATTCTAAGATTCACTGATTTTACAGGGTATGAAAAGGTAGGAACCTGCAAGATAACCAGGATAGCCAGTAACTGTATCATGGAAAATAGGTTTGTCTTTTCCAGAAGAGTTACTTTCCTTGGAAAAATTAAATATCAACTCTCTTGCCATGGGTTCGATGAATTACACTGACCTCGTGACTTCAAAATGACCATCAGTTTCCATAGTATAACTTTTAGTATGTTTTGTGTATTTTCACAAAATTTTTCAAACTTTTAGTAAACATTACAACTCTTTTGTGGACAAACAAATCTGAATTCATAATGAAGTATTGTTACTAAAAATTTATCCATGAATATATGGAGTCAGAGTGTTGACTGCTTTGAACGCAAAATGATTTTCATGTGAAGATTAAAAATGCTTTTAATCATCTGAAAATTGTTAAATTTCATTTCTGTATCCTCTGAAACCACAAAAATAAATATCAAACGTTTTTAAGTAGAACTTCATATTTTATGATATTTTCTGTACCCTAGTTCTTTACCCATTCAGTCAACTTGACTGACCTTGTAACACCATAAAAAAAATGAAATAAATCTAAATTATCCTTTTTTTAATTAAATATTAAACTACAATTTTTTATCCTAAATAGTTTAAAGCTTGTAACAGTATACATTTGTTTATACTTAATTTTATTACTTTATTGCCATTTGAACCATGTCTAATAATCCCACCACACAAGTTGTAAATCACTCAGTGAATGTGCAGCCCATGTTACCATATCAAATTTAACACACAAGCTGTGAAGTATTTTTATTTTTAATTTTCATTATATCATCTAGTCTGATTTAGTTAGTTTCTAATTTTTACATTTTAGTTACTTTTATAATAATAAATAAACATAAAAGCAAGAAATACAGTACTTACGTAGATCTTTTTTTTTTTTGCTGTTGACTGTCAATGAAACTTAAGCCTAAGTTTTTGTTTATACTAATGGTACTACTATGCTAAATAATTTTTTATTTAATTGAATAATGCACCGAAGAACACAAAATTATAACTCTCAAAAAAGCAAACAATGTCCTATAACTATCATCATTTTCCTGGCTTTCTAACTATGAAATAAGAGCCTTTAAAAATTCAGCTAAGCTCATTGATGTGATTTCCACGAGAAAACTTTCCAACTGAACAATGAAATAGACAATGCCCTGTACAGAAAACAATGTAATATAATACATCATTTGACAGATTAAAACTTTGGGTTTCTATTGGTTATAAATAATATATCATAAAACATCAGAGAGAACTATTGGAAATTTGTGAAAGAAAAGTTGTGACAGGTGAGCATAACAAGTGGGTCTGATTTTGGAGTTTATAGCTCCATATTGAAGGCTATAAAAATTATGCTTTGTCTTAGTAATATATATACTATAATGAGTAATTTTCATTAAATCTCATACTTCTCAGAGAGATGGTAAATAAATTAGAGATGAGGAAAATCTAGAAAGCAAATGTCACAATTCTCATACAAGGGGAGATTAACATTTTAAAAAAATATTTGCATATAAAATTAAAACTTAAATAATATTAAAATTTGATTTATTAACTAAGTTTTGATGCCAAGTTTATTTGCATACATTGATAAGAAAGTAGTAGTCATAAAGGGGTAGTCATGTACATGCAAGTCTAGATGAGAATGTAGTTTACTTGTCCTTTTGACACGTGTTTCTAAGTACTTTTGCTGAATACAGTTGTAACTATAGAAGGTGGGCATGGCACCTGTCAGGGGTTGACAAAATTTATTTCTATAGTTACCACTGAGCTTTAGAAGTTACATGTACTTTCAACATGTACATGTTTATAGTCATTAGAAAGAGCTCATTTTACACTATAATCCAACAATGGTTATTTTGAAATTGGCAATGGGTTGTCATCCTCAGGTAGATATAACTACTTGTACTATTGTTTGTTGCTCTTTTTATGACAGCACTTCAGTTGTTTCTTACCTAAATATGTTATAGTTAGAGAGAGTTAAATTGTATTTAGGTTTTACTTTTATATTTTAGTTAATTATGAATTATTCGTGTTCTAAAATTAACACTTGAAAGGTTTAATAATTTTTATAAAATAACCAAGGCTTTGACTCATTGCATCGACATAATTAATCAATGATAAAGAATAGGAAAGGAAAATAAAATATTAAAAATAAGCTATAAGTAAAAAAGTAAAGATGTGAAATTATGCATATGACCCAAATAAGATATTTTAAGATTATTCAACAAAGAATTAAAATGTGTGTACATATTTCTATTTCTTAATTGTAAGCATTTCATTGCACTATACATTGATTATAATAATTAGATTTAGCAATATGGTGGAGAATATGAAAAAAAAAACACATTTACCTTAAAAACTTTTGGTACTCATTTAAAAGGTTTTAGAGATTAAGGAAGTAAAATGTGAAAACTGTAAGATAATAAATAGTATTTCATACTCAAAATGAAAATCACTTGTAGTGAACTATTCAGAGAGCGAGTGCAAATAACTACAGTAAATAACGAATGTTTATTAGAAATAGTAGAAAAGCCCAATATTAAATATTTTATTTTTCTCAAACTAAATACTTTCTTGTATGAAAGTTCTTGTCAAGTTTTAAACAATTTTATCCACTAGTTTTATTACTGGAATGAAATTTAATGAGTTATGCAATGTGTTATAGGGTTAATAAATCTTTAAAGAATTACATATTACCTAATATAAATTACCTTAATAAACATTCTTTAAAGAAACAGATATTACTTAATATGAGTTACCTCAATATACCTTCTATAAAGAATTACATATTTACATATTACCTAATATGAGTTACCATAATAAACCTTCTTTAAAGAATTATGTATTACTTAATATGTGTTACCTTAGTAAACCTTCTTTAAAGAATTACCTATTACTTAATATGAATTACCATAATAAATCTTCTTTTGAAGAATTACATATTACCTAATAAGTTATCTCAATAAATCTTCCTTCTTTAAAATGAAATATTACCTAATAAGAGTGATCTTAATTTCAAAGTCTTTAGAGTATTCTTCAAAAGTCACCATTTTTCCAAACATTGTAGGAACAACCAGGCTGAGTCCTGTGATGGTCAGTGAAGGTAACAACTGAATAACCACTGCTAGAAAACCTTCATTATCTTCTCCTGATTTCTGGTATGAAATAAAAATTTAAAGTTTAAGAAATATTTTGCAATTTTTGCAATATATTCCATCACTGCAACATCTAGTTTGATGTAGAATACTTCAAATAATAGATCAAACAGACACAAAAGAAACAACTTAAAATGGAATATTTATAATAGATACCAAACACTGGCAGCATACACCGATATAATGCAATTACTTTAATAAATTACATGGCAAAGAAATTGAAATAAAAATCTACAAAATTAATTAAGATTAGAGGTAAACTGGAAAGATAAATAATCTAAACTGATAGATTAAATACATAAATCAGGAATCCATAATTCAAGTCAACAGACAGAACAGAAATAATTCTAGTCTCAGTTGGCAAATGAGAATATGCTATGCTGAGATGAGTTATTTTCATTGTGCATATTATGTTAACTGTTTCTGCTGTTATTGTATTGTGTTAGATGTGCAGAGTTATTTTTAGTGTTAGTATGTTTAGTTAGCTTATGCATTGATGTTAATTATACCTTGTTTAGAAATACATCCCTTCATCTGACAATACACACAAAGTAGAAATAACCTGCCTGACTGAAAATGGGCATAAACGCCTTGACTGACAGACTATGAACCCAAATAGAACAGCTACAAATATAGCTGGACTAAGACAACTCAACTGAGAGATTAAACAGAAACAATTAAACTATGTGACTAAAGACAACATTCAGCAAAAATGTCTCAGCTTTTAGATTAACAACATAATAAGAATAACTTACCTAACAGACTACATGCAGCAAAAACACATTACACCAACTAACATACTTCACATACAACAGAAATATACCACACATAGAAACTTGTGGTTACATGACACATATTAAATACTCCTTCAGGATGGGTGTTCAAAGATCCTAACTCAAAGTTTACAACATTCAGTTAAGAAGAAACTACAAATATGAGAATCTTGTTTGTTTATTTTGACATTTTTTTATTACTGGTAATGTTTTTATGTTGAACTATATATGCTACTGAAATATTCTTCTGAAGTAATGTATCAGTTAAGTTTAGTGAGTGTGATAAGTGAGAGCAAACTATTTGGATGACACAATTTCTTTTATCAAATATACTGTTAAGTTTATTGTATTCAATACATATAAATAAAGAAACATATTATTTATTCACTGGAAACTATATTTACTAGATATGAATTGATCTTGACCAAGAATATTGTTGACAAAAATATGATACAATGCCTGACAAAAGCAACGGTAACAACATTTTAAAATGTTGGGTTATTGCTGAGTAATAAATCTTTATCATGTGTTGTATGTATTACAGCTAGAAATGTCAACTGCTTCAATTGGCAAAGGAGCAAAATAAACATATTAATGAATATCAACCAAATTACAATTAACCAGATACAGAAAATGAAGCTTTCTGATAAATAATACAAAAATGGAAATTCTAAGACACAAAGAAATATTTTTAATTTTTTTTTCAAAAAGTGTTTCACAACAAAATTTCACACCATAAAAAAATAAACACTATTTTAAATGAAATGTCTGTACTATGTTTCATGCAATTTGATTAAGTAATTCCACTGTGAGGAGGGAAAAAAGAGATCAGTGAATCTAAATGACACTCCCGCCCCAACCAGTCCATAAAAGGTTAATCTGGCACACAAATATAAGTTGTCTTACCTTACATACTAACCTAAGTGAAGCTTAAACCTCACCTTGTAATTTTAACCTGTTATTTCAGTTGACAGACCAAGGAAGGTTAGTAAAAATACAAGTTTAGTAGATAACATGATAAACTAACAATATATAGGGCAGATAACATGATAAACTAACAATATAAAGGGCAGATAGTAACTCATTTGCTGGAATAGTCATAGAATATAAAGAATTCCCCAAAATCTGTAGGTCATCTTATGTACCATTATTACATACAATCAGCAGAAATAGTTTCTCTCACACACAAATAAAGAGCATATGCCAATTTCCTGTACTGATAAAATATACTTCACATTATCAACTCACCTCCAAGGACAGATTGGACACAAGTAAAAGTATGTATCCACACAGAATTAAAAGGCCCAATACAGCTAAATTAACAATTGTTCTAACTGTATACACTTTTGCTTTCTTTTTGCGTGTCCACTGGGAAAGTTCAGCATTTCGTTGATCTTCAGCAAGGTGCCCCTGCAAATCACATTATCAACATAATCTATAGTCTCAATAATGATAAAGGTCAATAAATTTCAACAGAAACTATTAAAAAGTTATCATAGCAAGTTCTCATTAACTGTATTCAATTAAACTTAACTATATCACACACAAGATATCCGTAGCAAAAGCTATATATAGTAAATGAACATAATCACATATTGTTTTTCATTCTACATTCTCAGAAAGTAGGAATCTGAATCATAATCACTGAACTCACTCATTCTACATTTTAAGAAAATGAGGATCTAAAATGTAACCATTGAACTCAATAAAGTATTACTTCTACATTATTGGAAATGTAACCACAGAACTTATGCAATTATTGTTCTTCACTATATGTTCTTAGAAAGTAAAGATGTCACCTATAAACACTGACCTTTCTAAAATAAATCATTGGTTAAAGAATTACAATATTGTCTGTTTATTGTAATTGTGTTTTTTTTCTTGTAATTAAAGCATTCTTTTGAAATTTATTATTTTTTAAAGTAAATTCCAGGCACCTGCTGGTGGGTGGGGGAGGAATGACACTTCTAAAATATCATGTTTTACAACTCTTCAATCTACCATCACCAATACCTAAAATTAAAAAAAAACAATTACAATAATAATACGATGTATTCCAATCTAAAACTGAGTAGGATTTGAAGAATTCCATTGTGTCCTTTTTCAAACATACATCTGTAAATTAAAGTCCTATATTTGAAAAATTTTATACATAGAAATTGATGCACCCTTCTATGCAGTTGCATTAATTTGGAACTTCTTTAAGTTTCCTGATTAATTTGATAGACCTCCATAGCCACAGAAAAAAATTAAAAAAATATTTTTTTAAAATTTTGTAAACTAGTTTATAATAAAGATAGTTAAGGTTCTACATCATGGGAAAAAGATTTAAGTGACTTAGTTTTAAAACTTTTGACAAAATTTGATAAATAAATAAAATTTAGCTAGAAAAAATAAAGAACTAAAAATGTTGCAAGTTGTACAAAAACAAGTCAATGATACTTTTACAATGTGGTCTTCACTTAAAATCCAGATAGGTTGGAATCAGGTCTTCAAAATAAAAGATGTATAAGCTATACAAGAATTTACATACACCATATCTACACTATTTGAAGTATAGAGAAAGTTTTTTCTTTTTTTCATATGTTTAAAAGTACTTTAAAAGTAATATATTAGGTAGTCTTACCTTCAGCTCTCGAGTAATGCTGCTGTGTTTTAACATAGCTGTCTTCTTATCCTCAATGCAGAAATCCCAGCCAGCAAAAACCATGTCACAGTATTTGTGAAGCTGACTTTCTGAAGTCATCAATGTTTCTTTTACACCTTCTGTTGTGCTATTAAGGATTTAAGAATTCAATATATATATATATATATATATAGTTATAATCATAGAGTACAATTTTTTTTATTTAACAGGCAGCATGAAGCACTTTTCTCTAGCACGACCAGTTGTCAGATCTGGGGACAGTTTGCAAAAAGTATATCACTACTGCTTTATTACATTTCTTTTCTGAAGATAATTACAGATTATAAAGTAATACTGTTGTGTTACTTGGTCTACTGTCTGTAGTTAAAATATATCTACAGTTCATTCCTCCCAGCAGCAGGCCTACCAACAGGGGGGAAGGGGGCAGCTGCCTAGGGGCCCGGGCGAATGAAACCTGGTTATGCCGTAAAGCATGCAAAGCACTTTTAGGCTATATATTCATTTAATGATAGAAACCATTGTTTTGGCTTTTCTTTGCATATAGACACTTGATACATCAAGAATGACTGAAATAATAATTTGAGTAATAATTAATATGTATTTATTACTTTATAGATTTAATAGATATTTTTTGTTACTTTATTAACGTTTTTACGCTTATACTGTGAGGTAAAAATGGCTGCTGCTATGATTTTATCTGGTTTATGAGCTCGTTGCTGTCCTAATTTAGGATCGTCTTTTTAATAAATTCTTGAAAATGTAAAAAAAGAGATAGAGAAAGAGGGTCCGGCGAGGATGTTCCCCCCGGGGCCTGTGCTGGTTCTCGACATTCCTGCTCAGCAGTGTTTGCTCTAACCAACCTATAAAATAAAGACTAGATTTGTCATATTTTACATAATCTGAATATTAGTTACAGTAACATATTTTTATTGATATCTTCATGTACCACAACTTCTCTAGTAATCTTTTGTCTGGATATCAGATGTAACAGCACCATTATTCTAGATGTATGGATGGTCTACATTTTAGATTATTTTGAAGTGTCACAATTTCTCTAGTAATCTTTTGTCTGGATATCAGATGTAACAGCACCATTTTTCTAGGTGTATGGTCTATATTTTAGATTATTTTCAAGTATCACAATTTCTCTAGTAATCTTTTGTCTGGATATCAGATGTAACAGCACCATTTTTCTAGGTGTATGGTCTATATTTTAGATTATTTTCAAGTATCACAATTTCTCTAGTAATCTTTTGTCTGGATATCAGATGTAACAGCACCATTATTCTAGATGTATGGATGGTCTACATTTTAGATTATTTTGAAGTATCACAATTTCTCTAGTAATCTGTTGTCTTTTGTCTGGATATCACATAGAAAAAAGTAACACTAATGTTTTAGTTAAAAATTTCACTGAAGATTAGGAAGGTATCAAATACTACATATGTTATAAGCATTTATACTCTAAAACGAAACATGATCTTACTTGACTCATGTCTAGACAGTAATTAGAATCACCAGACTATTCCTAAGTAAAGAAATATTTTCATTTTAAAGAAAATGTAAATTTGCTGCAATTTTGTCACTCAACATTAAATCATACATTATGTTCAAATGTCCTTTTTTTTTAATTCAAATGAATAAATACATTCTATGAATTGTTAATGGTATTCATTATAATTACTAACATCCAATAAACCTTCTTAAGTAAACGACCAGTGCTGGAGTACTTACTAGCCAACCATCAATACCAGAGAAGCTAAAAAATAGGCCAAAGTTGTCAGAAGGTAGGCCAGTGGGAAGTTGTAGATCCGAGTAGTTCCAAACAGGTTTAACTTATAATGATTGTAGTAACCATAGAATAACAATGTCAGCTCCATCCAACCCTAAAAAATGGAAGTATATACAATGAACTATTTTAACTGTAGTTAATTTATAACCAAAAAAGTGTTAATAGTAACAAACTCAGAGAAAAGTCAAAAAGCAAAAAATAAACTTCAAAGAGTCTTTCTGTGTCTATATAAAATAAAGAACAGGCACATTCAAAACATGTAAAGAAAATGTAACAGCCCTGTGCTACATTATATAATAAACAAACTTATTCTTCATACATTATTTATAGGTCCACTCTGGTAGCCTTGTAATTGCTACTTCCAAGCCTACAACAGATATATTAATGATCTGTGGGAACAATATAAAGAATGAGTGCTTAGGCCTTACAGCCACTTCTGCTGCCACCAATATTGTTCCTATTTATGGCCTACTCTGCTGTAGCACAATTTTCAATGTAAGAAGCTTCTGTGCAATACACTGAGGTCAATGTCATGTCTCTCCTCCAAAGCCCATCAACGATGGTCAAACAACAACTTCAAAGGGCTCATTTCAACAACCAAAAGACAAAGAAGTCTCTGAAAATGTCTATGAATGGTATAGTATGATTTCCCATTTGCATCTTGTAGAGTAGCTAGCATCTTGGCTTGGGTGTGTGTGGTTGGGTGCTTTGTTTCAATGGAGCTATAACTTATTAGCATGCAATTTTTACAAAAGTGGTATTTCTTCATTGTTTAGTGGTGTCAGCACATTAACCTGACAGGATATCATATAAAGTTCATCTTGACATTTTTCTCAACCCTGGATGTTTAACTTCCCATTAGAGTTGAAGCCTGTAACCACCATAAATCCCATGGGAAAAATTTTGCAACAAGCTATATACCATGTTTTAAAAGTTGACAGGGTGATAATATATTGTACAAATTTTTATATGTGTGACAATATACTTATATTTGTCACATATCAGACACAGCTCATACAGCTTTCAAAAATTGATCTTCAATTTTGTTATGTGATTTCGGAAAAACTTGAGAATATGGTTACTGTTTCATTTTTGTTGAGAAATCTGTGTGAAATACCTTGTTTGCAGTTGCAAGAAGTTTTTACTGTGGCTTCAATGGTCCACTGTAATCTTGGGTTACATCTGGTGACAAGCTGTTTAGCTTTCTTCAATACCCCAATATCAGATTGGTTGTCATTGTGAAGTAGCCTAATATTTCCCTCTTAAAATTATGTTTTCCTTTACTTTACCAATATAAATCAGCGCTAAAATTTCATGCCTTGCATGCTTTTATGTTTATGGAATAAGATGACTTCACATGAAAAAATCCTAAGAAATAACATTTTCAGAATGAGTCCATTTTAGGAACTATACGCACTTGCAAATCACAACACTTCAGTTGAAATTCAACAAAAAATTCAGGTTTTAACTTGTGTAGTAACAAACCAGAGAAGTTGACATGGAAAGGTGATTTGATATGCATAAATATATGTATATGCATGTACAATATCATTACTATCTGATGACTCCAGTTTTTAGTTTATTTGGTTTCATCTATGTTACATGAAGAGAAAGCCTCTATATATCAGGAAATGGAAAATGTTTCTGGTGTTACTAAGGAATAATACACCTAAAATTTCTTCGAAAGATTGGAAGTGCTGGAAACTTTTACACAGACATAAAATTTTGATCTGTTTCAGATTTATATAATAAAAGACATGAAGTATCTGTATAGTATGCCCTCTATAATTAAAACCATCTAAATGCATCATGATATTTAATTTTCATTTGAAATACATTTTAAAGACATGGTTGCAACATACTGAAATGACTGAACAATTAAAAACTTTTAAAAAAGCCACCCATCACTTCATATTTCCCTAAGTAATGGTCAGTGACACAAAATGAATGCACAAAACTATAAGGAAGCATCTCAAAACATTTCCATAATAGCTCAAATAAACAAACCTTTATCCCAATTATGCAGACATATTTTTCATTTGTAATATACATTGCATACACAAATATCTCAGTATCTTAATGTTACAACAAATTAAATCTTAGCTTGGACGATTAGTTTATACGATGAATAATCTATAAATGCTATTGTTTAGTGAGGGACCTCCTGAACTGAATTAATTTGAAAATAAAATAACAGCAAATTTTACAGTAGGCAGGTTCTGATTTTAATGGTTACAACATTTTGACTCATAGTTTTGGGTCATCATCAGAAAAAAGTTATATCCAAAAACTTACGATCAGAATCAGCCTACTATAAAAGTTGGTATTATAGTATTTTCAAATTAATTAATCTGTATGTATTTTAGATTTATTTATAAGTATATAATTTAAAAAAAGGCATGAAGCAGATAAAACAATCTAACAACCTAAGTGAGCAAAAAAGTTTATTTTGAGAGAAATGACTCGGTACTCAAAGCTTGCAAAAATAGAAATTTAGACTATATAAACTCTCCAAAACATCTAATTGATCAGTGTTGGTATTTTTCTTAGAGTATGTACCAACTGTCCTTAAGCTGAAAATCCAGAATGTTATTTCAGGTATAGATTTGTTTGTTTGTTGTTATGCACATAGCTACACATTGGTGTATCTGTGCTGTGTTCACAGCAAATACCGAAATCCAATTTTTAGAATCATAAGCCCTCAGGCTAACCAATGAGCTATCATGGGAGTGTAATGTTTGTATTAGCATAAAGCTAAGCATGGGGCTATATGAACTATTTTCATCATGAGGAAACAGATTTTGGTGTTGTAAGTCATAAACTTACTGCAGACCCAGATATGTGTTTTGTAATGCATTGAATGACCATTGCTTTCTATACCCGAGTCCCTTGCCAAAATATTAGCATCCAGTCTTTCAAGAGTTCCATTCAAGTATTTAACTGCTACTTGTTTGCACAAAATGAATGTAATCTTGACATTTTGCAGAAATAAACATTTTTCATCAAATATATATGACAATATGTAACTTAAAACCTTTTGACTTGAAACTGATAGATTTCAAAATGAGATCACCCTGAAACATAACATCGGTCAGGATTTATTAGATTTACTCTTTGTCATATGACCCTATGACAAACTATGCTTGTCATTCATTTATTGGAAGTTTTTAAACAACAAGAAGTCAATATGTATACATACATGATCTTTATTAATTTAATTACAGTTCAGCCCAAAGGACATCAAATATACTGAAATGCCAAACTTGCATTATAAGCTGTTTGCATGCAAAGCACATGCACATTGATCACAAACATTCACCAGTACTATAAATATAGCTTCTGAATAGATCTTTTTAAAACTTTATAATAACTAAAAAAGAAAATGCAAAGATGCCCAATGAAAATGTAAAACTGACTTGTATTGAATTTGATTTACAAATTATAAAACTACACTGAAAAATATTAGTTTAGTTAATCATTTAAAATAAAATTATATTAAGTTTATATGGAATAAAGTTGTAGAACTGTTTTTTTAAAAATATTTTTCAATTCTTAATATTATGTTTTATTTTTTAACTTGAATCTAGATTTGAATTACTAGTAAATACCGAGCAGTGAGTTTTGGGTTGAATAAGTTGTAGAACTTATGTCACTATCGATTTTAAACTAAATTCTCAGAACTAAAATTGCAAAATAACTAGCAGTGTATCATCTTGACTTTTATTTTCAGTTATATTTAATCCAAAATCATCTAAAAAACTAAAGTTAGTAAAAAATTAAATAAATAAAAAAGCTAAAGTTAATCATTTTAACACCAAAACAATAGAAAATATTTTCAATGTTATAATGCACTTTCAAAAGTATCAAAACTGTGTGTCTCAAATAAAGTTATTATGCAAAAATTTAAAGTGAGAACTTGCACTAGCTCGCAGTATTGCAGACTTTTTGGCACACATCTATAGTTGAAATGTTTAACATTGGGCCTTACCATTGAAAGAATACAGAAGAAGCTTTTTTTCCCCCATCCAACAGATATATTTTGTTTCCAGGATGTAAATTTTTTAACTTCACACACTCACAACATAGGTACATATAAAAAAACAACTGCATGCAACTTTTGGTACTACTCTGATAATGTTTTCAAGAGTCTCAGCAGCAACAATGGCATATTTCTTTTGCTCTTAATTCAGAAAAAGAAAATAATCCCATGACTTGAAAATTGTATCCTTTATACAATGCAATGTTTAAGTATAATTAATTGTATATTGGCCTAAAAAAATGACCAGAACATTCCTATGGTGCTAGTTAGGCTTGATAGAAGTTTAAGAATTGGATCTCTCGTCTTAGTGAGCCAATACATTCATTGTAAAGTTTTTTGTCTGACTTCATTATTCATTACATATAACTTTAGAAAAATCAATATAATGTTCTGTTCTGCATTATTTTTATTTTGAGGAACTATTTTATGACAAACTAATGAGCTGACAGATAAATGTATCAAGTTGCTTAACATAATAATAACAATAAATACTAGACACAACCTGCAAAACATTTGCAGTAGTTTTCATGCTTTTCTCTTGAATTTTCCTTATTCTATCATTATTACACATGTCATTTATGCAAACACTTTCTTGGAGGCATTATGTGTTAGATTAATAAATCCTGGTCTATTTGAAAAACTTTTTATGAGATCAGAGAAACAAACTCATGTAGACATAACTTTATTTAATAAAACTACACATAAAGTAAACAATAAAGCATAGTAATTGTATTTATAACAGTGTACAGAGTATGAAACAGTTATGAGCATTCAGTGTATGACACAGCTTTACTAGTTGAAACAAAGAAACTCACAGAAACAAAGAATAAAACCCACACTAAAGGAACTAAAAAATGTTAATTGTAGTCTATGAAATGAAATGAACCAAAGCTAAGTTACTGTAAAGTGAAGTAAAAGTAAAGTTGTAATGAAAGCAAACTTAAATGAATATGCAGAAACATCTAAGTGCATGTTCACAAAATGATAAGCATATGGTTTTGAATGAACTGCACGTGCATATTTTAGACCTAAATAAGTCAAGAAAACCCACAGAAATTGTGTTTAATGTAATGTTTTTTTTTAGGAAATTACATGCAGGTTGAGTATTGTTTGTGTGAAATACTTTGCAAATAAAAAAAACTAAAGCTGAAATTGAAGCCAGTCATCACGTGATGACAACAAAATTTTGTCATTGTGTACCTTACTCGTTGCATTGAAAAGTTTGACTAATCAAAAAACAGGTAAGGCAATTATGAATTGAAAAGTCAATATGCAATCCAGGCTCCTTGAACAAAGGCCTTTCTAATGATTTGAGACTTGTAGCATTTGATCGAGGAATTTCAGAGAAAGTTTCCAGGCAGATAAATATAATTGTACTACTTATACAGATTTGACAACTTTTTGTCATTTTAAGCTGTCTGACCTGCTGAATTCTGGAAAAATAATATATGCTATTACAAATTTAATTTTTGGCAGAAATTCATTCTTCTGAAAATTCTTCAAACCTAACTTCACTAGAAAAATTACTTTCTGCTGGTGAGTAAGATTGTTAAAACCGACGTGTTTGATTTGATTGTTTTGTTTGAAGAATATTTTCATAATTTCCTAAATCAGTTGTTGTTTATCTTATGTTAATAGAAAACTTAAAATGCCAGGAGAGGAATTTTACAAAACCAACTCTATATTATTACTTACTGTTCCTTGCATGAAGTCCTGAAGCACTAGATCAATCTTACTACTCTTGAAATTGTTAACCATAACTGTGTAATTTTCTGAACAAAATGGACTAAATTTTAGTCTTTCATCTGTAAAGAAAGCTTTATCAGATTTAAGAGCTGATGGCAAAAGACTAGTGATCTGTGATGCTTGGTCAAAAGCCTTGCCTCCAATGTCTTGGAAAATGGAAAAAACTTCATCTGGGAGATTTGGGAAGAGGTCGCTAGGAGAATACAGTCTCAGTGCTGCTGGCTTGGGAAAATAGTTACTGCTAGCAAGAGTTTTATTTTCTATTTTTAACTCTGAGCTTTCCAAGGGTTTGAAAAGTATATGCGGGAGAAGAATGAAGAGAACAACAAGAAAAAAGATCCCAAGGTTCAAGAACAGCAGCCAGCGAAGAAACAAAAAGTATGAAACAACTCCAGTCCCATGATAACCTGAAACATATAATAATGAAAATTAAAAAAAATATATGCATTAATTTCATATTTAGTGAATTAGAACAATGGATTACAAGAAATTCAAAGGTTGAGAGTAACCATAACAACAGTGATGGTTTATTTATAGTTATGAAGATAACCATCCTCTGACCTGTACATCTCTGGTGATAACTCACATGGACTATACACTTATAATAAGAGACTGAAACATTTTCCCTAGAAGGTTTTATATTCAATAAGTAACTTATTCCAAGCAATTTTTGCTAGATACAAAGTTCAAACTTTTGTACCTGAAACACACAGCTGGATAACTGTACACACATTTCTGACACTTATAAAAACATACTATTTCTATACTAAAACTTTATTAGTTCAATATTAATAAAGTTACTGTTTAAACTTACCCTTTAAATAGTGCATTTTTCAAGTTCTGCATAATAATACAATTAATAATAAAGCTTAAATAATTCATATTATTTTTAATTTTACCTTATAAATCTGTTTTGATTTCATAGTTAAACTAAACCAAAAACTGTTTACCAAAAAGAAAAACTCTGTCACTTATGTCACTTAAAAAACATATAAAATTGTAAAATAACAGTGGATAGAACAAGGTTTTCTTCTAGTTGAAACATGTAATTCTAAACAGAACTGTTAATAAAGCACAAACACAAAACAAAAAGAAAAGAAAAACTAAAGCCATGAACTAAGGTGCCTACTTCATCACCTTTTTATTTTTCCATCTTTCTTTTTCGTATGTTAATTTTGACTTAATTTTATTTTGATTTACTTTTATGTATATTTCAACAATACCTTTTATTATCAAACTTTACAGGCAATTTACTAACAGCAACTTTAACTTAATGGATTAATGTTGTTCCTTTGATTTAAAAAAATTTTAGTTGTGTAAATATAAACTTTATTCAACTCATATACACATACTGTACCTTCAATTCTTTTGAGTGGATGTGACCAAACATTCAAGCTAGAAATTAACTCCTTCCATGTCTCCCATAGTTTTTTCTTTGCCTGAAAATTACAAAACATTCAACAGCAGTTTTTCACTAGTCCTCCAATGGACATAAAAATTAAAATTTTCCTTGCCTGAAAATGTATTCCACAAAGATGAACATCTTTCCACAGAACAGAACTTTTTGCACAGGTGCCAAGCCTTCGAACAAAACTCTCACTCATACACGTGATAATGTGTAATGTTCCAATCTATGGTGCAATTAGCATTAGACTGTACTTCTCCACCAATAAGATGATGACAAAGATAAAATATATAAACTGCCAAAGCAATTTTGTGGAAAAAACTCATCTCAACAGTGAGCACTGAGCAGAATCATATGAACCTAACACTTTCTGTTTTTTTCTACTCAATTGGCTTTTGGTAGAAAGAAGTATTCTCTGTAAGGCAACATTGTTCATATGGTTGATTTTATTGTCTTTAATATATGGATAATTTTTATGGACGCTGGAAGAAAATGAAACAATCAACAATTGAGCTCTGGGAAGACTGGAGGAGAGGAGAAACCAAAGTGTGATGTAAATAATGTGACACAAAGATGTTGAGGAGGTCTTCCATATCTTGCCTCAAATCTCTCATCCAGGGGACATTGATGACCAGAGGCAAGACAAGTTGTAAGATAATGAACTTGATGGGAGGTGACATGCAAAGGTGAAAGAAGTTACCTCCCACAGAGAAATAAATAAGCCAAAGCAGTTGTTTAATCCACCCAATCAAGATAGAGAAATAACAGCCAACTGGTCAAGCATGACAAAGGAGATGATCAAGATCTGAATAATCATACAGAGAAAAAATGGAAAGAAAAGTGATTGAAGAAAACATCTGATCACCCACCAAGGTGAAAGGTATCAAAAGCAAAAATATCAGAGTAGCATCTCCCATAACTGAAACAGAAAAGGAAACTATATCTTAACTCTCTTGCTACAGACTTGGTCAAATGGACCGAGCTTGTGACCCCAATGTGACCATCATAGTTTCCATACTGTAACTTTTAATATGTTTTGTGTATCTTCTGAAAATTTCACAAGCTTTCAATAAACATAACAAATCTTTTGTACCCAGAAAATCAGATTTTTTGTTAAGCAGTTTTACTAAAAATTTGTCCGTGAATATATGAAGTTAAAGTGTTGACTGTTCTGAGAGCAAAGTGATTTTTATGTTAAGATTAAAAATGCTTTTCTTCATCTAAAAATTGTCAAATTTCATTTGCGTAATCTCTAAAACCTCCTAAACAAATATTAAATGCTTTTTTCAGTAAAACTTTATATTTTACTTCATATTTTCTCTATCCTAACTCTATAAGCATTCAGTCAATCTGACCAACTTCATGCCCACCATAAAAAAAATACAAAACAAATCTAAATTATCATTTTTTCCATTCTAGAATAACTTCAAATTGTGATAGGAAACTACAATTGTTTATCCTAAATAACATAAAGCTCAAAAAATCTGTTTTTAATTAAATTTCATTATTTTATTGCCCTTTGAACAGTGTCTAAGTAATTATCCCACCATGCAAATTGTAAATCACTTGGCAAATATATAACTCATGTTAATGTATTGAATTACATAATGCACAAGCTGCTTGCAAGCATGCCTTATACAGAATTTTTATTATTATCATTTTTCATCAGCTTACCTAATCTAATATCTAGCCTAATAAGTTTCTATTTTTTACATTTGATTTGTCGAGAGATAAATAATAAGTGGTAAAGGACAAAAGGGGAAAAAAAACATAAAAAAATTAACTATATGTGAAAAAGAAAAGACCTGAAATTACGAATTTAACAAAAGGAAAATCTTTAAAGATATTCTACAAAAAACTAAAAGGTATGTACTTTTCCTTCTGTTTCCTAATTTCAATTACTTCATTGCATTGTGCATTGATGATAATAGCTAGAGTTAGTGATATGGTAGAGAAAATGAAAAATAAAATACAAACATTTATCTTAAAAAACTTTTGATATCGCTTTAGGAGGTTCTAGACATTATGCAAGTGAAATATGAAACTATAAGATGAAGAAAAGTATTTTTACACTTAAAATTAAAATCATCTTGCACTTAATTTGTTAATAGTTTGAATACAAGTAACTACAATATAAAAAAAAATATTTTTAGTAAAAACACTTAATTATAATAATATTGTTCTTTGTGTACAAGATATTTATGATCTTCAACAAAATCTTTCCAGTTTTTGAGAGGATAAGTTATAAAATCTGAGGTACCACATGTATTATTGTACAATAAAATTTGTGATTCAATTTCTGTAAATTGTGCTAGCTCACTGAGAAAGGTTTAATAGAAGAATGGTACAGATAACAACTGGCCAAAGGTTTTAATAAAGGACATGCAATAGCCCTAAAAATTAAACATAGTTTCCATTCCTAAAGTGAAATTGGATGAGAAGGACAACTGATTAGAAGAGGTCCATTAGTACTAGGAAGAGAAAAATAGAATGGCAAGACCAAAGACAAAAGGTTCTTGATTAAGCTGCTTTCTAATTGGTGATCATAAAAATGGATGGATGGGCTTTGAAAAGACAAGTAAAATATGAAATGTGACGAGAAAGAGTCAGAAAAATGGCAAATGGACTAACATCGACAAACCACCTGGTTGTGGTGATAAAATGTAAGGTGGGATGACCAACATGGATAAGAAGGAAATGAGATAACCTGCAAGAAAAATCTGCCCATCTTACAAGGGACCAGACAAAACCACATGTGAAGATGAAGGTGTGGAAAACTGTGGTGAAAGGTGGACATTTGAGGATGATGTGAAAAGGATCTCCAAGATGGAAGAGACAGAGGCTCCAGAACTGCCAAGAGTCAAAAGATCAAAGACTATGATGAAGTTAACCATAGAGAGGAAATGAGAAGAATGTGGTAAGATGTGCTGTGAATTAAAGAATGTATTCTGGGAAGAAGTGAAACAGAAGAATAGGTATACAGAAAGAGAGTGGACCCACCCAAGTTAAGAAGAAATACCACCATGGCCACAAAGTCTGGGACTGATGACCAAAAAAATAACTGGAAGCTTTTTGTAGATGGTAGTCATAAATGCATCAATAAGAGGATTCTCAAATTGGGAAAAAGTTCACAGAAATATCAGAAGATGGAAGGACCACTCTGTTGGAAAGTGTTGGCCTGTGTGAAACAACTTATCTGCCACTAAATTCAAAGCTCTCAGAACATGGAAGGCCAATATCCAGATTGTGTTCTGGTGAGCCCAAAAGAGGAGCTCAAAAACATGATAGCAGAGATATCAAGAGTGAGTACCTACCTGTTGGTTGAAGTAAGAAACAAAAGTGGAGTTGCTGGAATAGATCAAACCAAGATGTCCACACAGCTGTAACAAAATATGTTAGCAGGCTCATTGAATTGTTCATATATCAAGAACCCTGGTATGGAAAGGTATACAGAAACACAATCCACAATGCCACCTGGCTAGAGAGGCATCTATGAACAGATGTAAATCTGGGTGGGGTACATGAAGATGGATGCTCAGAATTGTATGGAAATGCTCGAGCTATCATAGCAGCAGGAGGTAGATATGGAGGTAGAGAAATGAGTAAAGACAATAGATCACAGTGCATATTCCACAATGTTCCAGAATATACTGAGGGGGATGCAAAAGGACACACTTAGAAGAAGACAGTAAAAAAAAAGAAACAGAGAATTCCCAAAAGAGACAGAACTTCATATACAGGAAAAAAAAAGGGAGACATGAGAGCTTTGAAAACCAGAAGCTTGATAACATGAAAATGTAAAAAAAAGAAGGTTGAGCCTACCAATTAAACAAGGTGATAAAGACACCCAAATGAATCAGATACTGAATGGGAATCAATACTGACTTTGGAACCTGACCAGCCAAATCAAATGAGCAGACTCCTTAAAGAGAAGGGAGGTCAGAGTAGATGATGCTTCCTAGGACAGGGTTAAAATGCAGACCTAGGGAGTGCATTCTCTATATGAAAGCCCTTAAGACTTGTTGAAAACAAACAGATGCAAGTCTTAAAAACAAAGAAAGCTCCTTAGAGAAAATTAGTGTGACTCAAGGTTTTTTTTGCAAAGTGAATCCACATGAGGGCAAACAGAAAAAGCCACACTCCTATAAGACTAAAACTAAGGAGTGGTTTCCGAAACGACTGATTACTAAGCCCCATGAATGCTGACCTCTCGGGAGAGTGGATACCGAGAGGCCACAGAACAAAAAACTCCACTAAAAAACCAATGAAGGAAAAGTGCCAAATGGAATTCCCCAAGATAAAAATGAGAGAGTCAAACTTAAGAAAATAATGCATCCTGATGAAGCACATCCCAGGAAAAAAAAAGTAAGTAAAATAAACATGAATATGAAAATGGGGCAGCATAGAGTAATGCTTTTGGGGTTGCAATGATAAGCCTCAAAAGGGTAAAAGTGTCAAATTTGGAGAAGAAAATTCCCAAGATGGGAAAAAAAGAGATTCAATGGATATGAGCACTACAGAAAAAAAAGTATTCAAATCACAAAACACAGAGAAAATGTCTTAAGCTTGGGAGGAATGTGACAACTGAGAGTCAGCACAAAATAAAGATGGTATGAATCTGAAATTATCCAACTACCAGTACCAGGCAAGGGAGAAAAGAGGGAAAAAAAACTTAAGAGTTTAAATGCATGCAAAAAGCTTGCCTGAAAATCAGCAGAAATAACTTGAGTAAAATAAATGTCACAAGCCTGAGTTATCAAAGCAGCGAAGGACAAAAGTAGGTGTTACCTGATCCTTGCCAGGGATGGAATAACCAGAAGTAAAGGCAGGTCGCGTGAAGAGCTGGTCAAAGCTATTCAGAGAAACACAAAGCAGAAGTTACAGAAGCAGGAGTTCATTGAAAGTTTTAACATTATTATTATTACTTATAAATTTTTTTTCCAGTACGTACTTGGGCCTCTCACTGGGTTAATGACAACAGAGAAGATTCCTGTTGAAGAAGTCATATCACAGACTCTGGAATATGTGCTCCAAAATTTCACAGTCTGATTTTGAGAAAAAGTCAAAGTATTAGAAGTAAAGATAATAATTTATAACAGAAGCTATAACTGAAACTATTTTAAAAAGATAATATTTCAAATTCTAATAAAACGTAGAAATTAATAAACTCAAAACAATGTAATTCTTTATGAAGAAAGAATGCTACTGAACACTTTACTGCTAAGGAATAGAATGTTTGTTTCTGAATTTCGTGCAAAGCTACACGAGGGCTATCTGCGCTAGCCGTCCCTAAGTTAGCAGTGTAGACTAGAGGGAAGGCAGCTAGTCATCACCACCCACCACCAATTCTTGGGCTACTCTTTTAACAACGAATAATGGTATTGTCCGTCACATTATAATGCCCCCACGGCTGAAAGGGTGAGCATGTTTGGTGGGACGGGGATTCGAACCTGCAACCCTCAGAATGCGAGTCGAGCACCCTAACCACCTGGCCATGCCGGGTCAGGAATAGAATGAGCTATTGGTATACTGAAAGTGCTTTAGAGTAGTATTGCCCATGGAGTCTGATGCTGATTGCATCACAGATTGGCACAGTACACATTATTATGTGTAGGGGTGAAAGATTTATGCAAAGGCTTGGCACGTGCTCAAAACTTTTTGGTGGTTGCATGAAGTAGTAACTAGCTGTTTTGTGAAGGTGAGTAACATTCCTGAAAATACAATACATACAAAAGCAAAATACTATATTAAAGATATATCAAAATAATCATAATTAATATAGAAATAGAATGACCACTGCAATAAAAAACACCAAATTCTCTAGAATTCTCACATGCTGTTCATTTTCATGTTCACTAAACTTGATAAATTTTCCCCATTAACACCAACTATGCATTCTTTTAGGACTTGATGAGCAATACTACACACATTCCTAGGTTTCATTGATGTTCTTTTACACAAGTAGGCAATAACCTAGTGGTGGATCCTTTGTTCAACATGTACACATGAACTTAAAAACTACAAATAATGTTCAGTTTCAGAAATAATATCCTTAAAGCAAAATAATTTTAGCATTCTGACAGAGTGCAACAGTGGTGATGTTAATGCTGTAATTAACAGAACTAATAAACAGTAAGTGTAACTGAAAAATTTGTGTGGATCTGGTGGTTGCTGATCTTCAGATGGCTTTGGACACATAAAATTTAGCTTATTTACTCCTCTTAAAATTGTAAGCTCATTCTGACTCTAATATCAGTAGTTGTGTACTGAAATATATCTACTTATCATATGCAATATTTACAGATAGGTTTCTTTGTAGTTTATTTTCAACACACTTTCATACTATAAACTTTTAAGTATTTCAAACTACATTTACTATCTGTAAGGTATCACAACTACTATACCATTTATCCTTATATATAAGATGTTACTATTACAACATGCAATTACAGCCTAACAGTCATACAACAATAAGTGTATTACTACACCTAACATGTACATCTCTATAATTAGTATTTTACTTATGTTTGCAGAACCACATTTTAAAGGAACAAATCCATAAAACATAAAAACATTTTGAGTAGTCCTCTCAATTCTCTTGCAGCTACACTAAATCCTTACCCCAAAATATGTGGAAAATGTAAATGAAGCACCTTGGGATATCTTTATGATATATATGATAAATATTTTATTCCTCAGACTTGTGGCTGTGGCTTTAACATAACTATTAAGAATATAAGTTAATATACCAGATTTATCATACCATTGATGTTTACCTACTTTATATTGAAAAAGTTAATATTTATCTGTTATATTTAGTTAAACTTTCACAGCTTTAGGAAGTATGACTCCTTCTAACAAATATCTACATATACTTTCTTTTTAGTGACTTCTTAGAAAGGTTTAGCCACCTTACTTAACTTCAAAAACATCATAATACTGAAAGTCAAATGTGCTTTACAGAAAGAAGTAAAATTTTAAATAAATCTATATCAGAACTAAACCCAGATATTAATATTAAATAATAAATGCATTTGCTTAAACTTTAGTTTCAGCAGATTAGTTACAAATTAGAATTTTCACACATACTTTCTGCTGCCTTAGTTCCCAGGCAGCAAAACCAGCTGCTGGACTGACTTGAGCTTGTTTAACTTTGTTCCTAGAAGAGAAAGAAAAAGAAAGCTCCTGTAGTAAAATATAATGTTAAAACTCAGACACTTTGACTCAAAAGTTGAAGAAAACATGTTATTAAAATCAATGTTTTATATGGAAAAAAGAAGAATTGAAAAATAACTAGTCTGTAATGGCAGTTTCAACATCTTTGTTAGGATAAATTTACAGATTTTCTTTCCTTTCTCTAAAATTTACTTTCCAATTTCAAATACAAACAAGTATGTATATATTAGAGAGATTCCTGAGATCATATTTAATTTTATAAAGTGTCACCTAAATTACTTGAAATATTTAAAAGTTTAGTTTGTGACTAATCCTGTCCTAAATGTTTTTCTTTTAATTTTTTTATATTATTAACATTTTAATGTGTTGACCACCATTAACATATTAAACTTTAAAATATGTTATGAAAAAAAATGTGTATATTAGAATTATTATATCTAGTTGTGAACCTAATGTAACATTTTGGATATAAATTTGTTAAACAACACAAATAACCATGCATTTTCATATAATACGGTAAGTAAAAGACTTACGATGTTGAGAAAAAACAAAACACAATGAGTTATGAAGCAATGTAGAATAATATATTGACACATTATTTGCAAACATTTCAAAAATTATATAAATAATTATTATGTAAAGTGCAAATATCATACTTATTAATTTTATTTTTTACAGTGACATGGTATGGACTTATCTTCGACACATGCTTCAGAATTAAAAACAGTAACATTTTTATTAGAATGTATAATGGGGAATTACCACACTTGATCTTTGTCTAACTTCCCTTTTAAAACAAAAATGATCAATCATAAAAATACACCATTTCTAAGATAACTTTCTTTCTATGTTGTCTCAGTCTTACTCTTATAAAATAATTGTGACAACATTACACCTTGACATTTTATTATAATATGAAAACAAACACATAATCTCATATTCTAATTTAACCTGTTTTCCATTTCTTTTGAAGCACTAGTGTAGTGAGCATGGTACGTTATGCTCTGACACATTCTTGCCCAACATTTTCTTTTAGTTTCTTCATCATCTTGAAGTCCTGCAGGGACAACTTGGGATTCTGAATTCATTTCACTGGGATTGGTGTCTGCATTACTGACCTCTTCAGTTTTACTGTAGAGCCCAAGTTCTTTTGCAATCTGTCTAGCATCTTTCATTGTGTGCTTTGCTGACTGCCTATGTCTGAGACTAGAAATTGCAGGTTCTGGAGCTGTATGAGGCCGTCTTACAGTTAATTCATTATATGCTGATTTAGATGATTGAAAAGCATCTAATAATCTTGGTCTGTCTCTATAGCTAAAACTACTTTGACTTCTAGTGATTGCATCATCATCATCTGCAAGATTTTGAGCTGAATGACCATCTGGCATTTTAAAGTTACTTCTATGTTGTTGAAAACCAGTATCTCGACTTGTAGATGGTTGAGCCAACAAATCTTGATCAATCTGAGGACCATTCCTTTGGTTAGTGTAATATGGGAAGTCCAGTTTCTCTTGACATCCATGATAACGGCTAAACCTTTTTAAATCTGCACTTCCTTGGTCAGATTGTTTGATATCAGGTAATTGAGGACCTTGACCAGCAGAGTGATTAAAATTTTGCAAGGCCTTTGAATATCTTATAGGTTGGCCCTTCCAATGTGAGTCATGATAAAAATTTCTAGAAGGTCCTGGCTCATATAAATTCTGTGGCTGAATTAGAATTTCAGGATCTCCATATATGTCATAAACCCTTGCAGAAGGTTGTCCCATGTTTACCTGAAACTCAGAGTTTCTTAATCCATTTCTGACATCTGATGGTCTTTCATAACTTGGCCCAGGTGGTCTTCTTGAGTTAACAGAAAAGTCTATGTTTGGCCTGCTGGAAAACCTCTCAACAGAATTTCTCGAATTACTATGATCAAATGAATGAATGTTTTTATAGTCATCACATTCATATGCATAGTTGTCAAAATTTTGAAAATTTCTATATGCCATTTTGTTTGTTTGAAGAAATCTTCTGATTTACTAATTTCTTCTTTTGTTAAACACAGTGAGAGAGCTCCAAAATACTGCCTAACTCATTGGTTTACTGATAAAGACTGCATGTAATTGTGCAATCCAAAGTTCAAGTATATTTAGAAGATAGTTACTATAGAAACAGTGTATTTGTAGCAGTTACAGCTTAACATTTAAACTTTGTACCAGCTTATAAATTATAAGATAACGCAAGCAACAAAAGTTTAATGTTCACAAGATCTTGATAATTCATATCTGAAATTTGCAACTACTTTCTACAACCTTAATTTTTCAACTAAATTACATTATATAAATAACTATAGGTGTACCTGAAACACTAAAAGGGCTATATATAAGCCCAGTGATTCTGTTAGCACAGATTTCATAGATAATGACAAAATGTGTAGTCACACTGATATCCTAATTTGATTACATCAGACTAATCCAATATTACTGTCTGAACTGAAGTTTTTAAGATAAAAAAATTCATAATTAAAATATGGTATCAAAATTCTACAAATCATGAAGCTTTATATGAGAGAAGCAGTTTTCATTAAGAAAAACCATTCTTCATTGAGTTTTTATTTTAAACAGAACTTTTTGTTAGTTGCCTGAGGGCATATGTACATGTCAAATGTATACATATATGTAATCATTTTGCTGTATTTTTTGTGCTTTGAAATGTATTTGCATCATAACATGAATTACCCAATACAAAAAGTTGTGTAGCTTATGATTTCCCAGGATGTTGAACAATATAATTTTTGTGTGTAATACTTTATTAATTAATCAAGCACATAGCTTACAATAACTGCCAACCACACTGAAGAAACATAATAACATACACAATAAAAATTCCATATATACATATAATGTAAGAAAATCAAAGGATCTGTTGGCCCATCAAGGTAATCTTATCCACAAAATTAAACTTTAAAATAAAAATGAAATAAACAAAGCTAGCCCTTATCATTCAAATATTTATCATGCCTCCCCTTAAATTGTATCCATCATATCTGAAGGAAATCCATTACAAAGGCCAACCACCCTCTTAGAAAAATAAAACTGTCTTAGCTGAAGATGACTCCTACCTTACCAAAATTTATATTTGTGTACCCTAGTCCTACTATTCTCACTGTTAAGTATGAAAAAAGATGATGCATCAATACTATCAATTCCTTTACCAATCATAAACATTTCAAACAGATACCTTCTAACTCTTCTTTTGTCAAGAGAAAACAATTTCAAAGATCTTAACCTGTCCTTCTATGACACCTTTTTCATCCCAGGTATAATCTGAGTAGCTCTCCTATGAACCCTTTCCAATAATACAATTTCCTTTCCAAGGTAAGGAAATCAGCCCAAGACTGAATACAGTACTCCAAATGTGGCCTAACCAATAACCTATAAATAAAATTATAACCTCTTTAGACTGGTATTAAATATTTCTGTAGATTTAACCTAAAGTTCTATTTGCATGCCACTAGCATCAGCTTACTGCTTGGGTAGCTTAAGAGAATGAACAACCAGAACACCAAGATCCTTCTCTTCCATAACACTATAACACTGTAAAGTTATTCCCAAAATGACTTCAATAATATAAATGATATATAGCACAGACACTTAACATACAAATAATGGTAAAAATAATGAAGATGAAGAAGAAACAAAATGTTTACCTTAAACTCACTGATTTACATTTACTAAAGAATAAAATTACAAATGCTAAATCAGTAATAAAGAAGCATGCATTAAAGTAAACATATGAGGTTTTACCCCCAATGGCAAAAAAAAAGACAGGAGTGAAATGGTATTTTTACATGTTTGATTTAAAATTTGTAATGGACTACTTTGGTGAAGGTCTAAGATTATAAGTTGGGTACACTGCTACAGTCTCTCATTATTGTGATACTTATCACTATACCCATATCTTTTAAACACATAAAACATACCTAGTGACAAATGCAACTGATATGACAAAGAGAGGGCTGGAGAAAGAGAAAGGCAAGGTATTAAATGTTAATAATAATTGACAATGCCAAGAAATTAAAAAGCCTTAGTGTCTTTTTCCTTCTCCCATCTATATTTATTCTTGGTTTTGCAGCTTGTCACTTTACAGTATCTTCACAGCTACATGTAAACTATGTGTAGCTGCACATAGCCACAGTGGCACTTCTGTTCAACTTGTTAAGTGCTGTGCCCAGATTTTAATAAAGTTGAAGACAGCAATAAGCTGATGAAGCTTTTTATATTCTTAGCAATTACACCATTAATCTTTGAAGGCACATTCAGATTGGCCATAAAAGCCACTAGCCAGCCACAAATTTCAAGAAAGAAGTCTATAGGCCACTGTCAATGAGGTGTAGGCCATTTCCCAATGACCAGAAAAATTGCTACTCCAACACTATTTGAAAGTTAGTAGGTGCTTCTTTCATTTCAAAAGGCTTAACAAGTATAAAAAGGTCATCTCTCATGTTTTTGTTTTTTTCTAATTCTAAGATGTAAATAAAATAAACCATAATCTTTTCTTGTAAGGTTGTTGTAACTTAAAGATCTAATCAAAAACACCTTAGGTGTGAAAAATAGGTGCAGCCAAAAAGGATTGAGAATACAACTTAAAGGAATGAAATCAAAATTTGTGGCCCAACTGGTAGCTACACTTATAGCATTGATAAGACTTTTCAACAAATATTCATTTATTAGTTAACCAGGCTGCATTTTTCGTTCAACTTGGTGCATGATGGTGGATAAAATATAATAAGGTACTAATACATTTACATGATAAACAATTTTTCTTTATATCAAAAGATAAACTAAAGCAATGCTATTTTAGACTTATTGTTAACTTCAAATACAGAAATGATTGAGAGGGTGGAAATTGATTAATATCTGGGTGCAAGTGATCATTGCTCTATTAGGTTCAATGCTTTGCTGCATATGAAAATAAAGAATAATGATATTTTGCATATAAATTTCAAAAAAAGCAAATTTTGAAGAGATGTGACAAGAATTATCTGTTGTGAATTGGGCAGCTGAGTTATTTGGAGACACTGATCAGATGTGGAAAATTTTTAAACATATTTCTTACAGAAAGAAAAGGGTAGCTACAAGTAAAAAACCAGGTTGCCTCATAAGGAGTTTAAGAGATGAAATTAAAGAAAAGCATCACAAATTTAAAAAATTTCAATTGACTGGTATGACAGGAGACTTAGAAGATTATAGAAGATCAAGAAAATTGGGGAAACAGAAAATTAGGAGATCAAAAAGGATGTAGAAAAAAAGGTTGGCTGAAAATGTAAAAATTAACAGTAAGGATTTCTTTAAATACATTAAGCATAAACAAAATGTTAGGATGGGGATAGGATGCTTGAGGGATGATAAAAGAAGGCTAGTATCTGATGATTATGAGATGGCTGGGTTATTAAATTTTGCTTATTCTTTGGTTTTTACTAACAAAGATTTAAGCAATATAGATGGAAACAAGATCAAACTAGATGACTGCATTAATTATGAGCTGGTTAAGAAAACATTGGGAAGTTTAAAAAAGGATAAGGCTTCTGGGCCAAATAATATTTCCCCAAGGGTTTTGAAGGAAGTTAAAGATTGGATATGTGAGCCACTTACAACTATTTTTTGCCATTCTTTGAATAGTGGGCAGGTACCAGAGGATTGGAAGATAGCTAATGTAACTCCTCTTTTCAAGGAGGCGATAAACATTGTCCCAGTAATTATAGACTCATTAGTCTTACATCAGTTACGAGAAAAGTTTTGGAAAGTCTATTAAAAGATGCCTTGCAAAGTCATTTAACAAAGTTTAAAATTTATGAGATAGTCAACATGGTTTCACTAAGAGAAAATCTTGCCTTACAAATCTTTTAAC
>NW_013666509.1:356821-357736 GCF_000517525.1 Limulus polyphemus
ATCTTTTAACATTCTTTGAAAAGGTTACTGCTTATGTAGATGAGGGTAAGGGTGTAGATTTCCAGAAAGCATTTGACAAGTTGCCACATAAAAGGCTTGTAAAAACAATTAGCTCTATACATGTGGAGGATAAGTTAGGAAATTGGTTAGAAGAGTGGCTGGATGGAAGAAAGCAGATGGTTGTTATAAATGGAGTTCAGTCAAACTGGACTAATGTCACAAGTGGGGTACCTCAAGGCTCAGTCTTTGGACCTTTGCTTTTTCTTATTTATGTCAATAGCATATATGAATGAATAGTCAATAACTTACTTAAATTTGCAGATGATATTAAGGTCTTGGAGGTTGCTAACTGTGCAGAGTTTGCTGCTGATTGACAAAAGGATTTAGATCATTTAGTGAGTTGGGCAAATAAATGGCAAATAGGTTTTAATTATAATAAATGCAAGATAATGCATGTGGATTATCATAATTTGGATTATAAGTATAATTTAGATGGGAATAACCTTAGTAGTGTTAAGAAGGAAAAGGATCTTGGTGTAATAGTCCATCAGTCTCTAAAGCCATCCAAGCAGTTTGCTGTTGCTAGTGGTAGGACAAATAGGATTGTAGGTTGTATCTCCAGAAATAATGAATACAAGTCTAAAGAGGTTATAATTTCATTGTACACGTCCCTGGTTAGGCCACATTTAGAATATTGTGTTCAGTCATGGGCTCCTTACCTTAGGAAATACATTAAATTGTTGGGAAGGTTCAGAGAAGGGTTACTATAATGATGCCTGGTATGGAGGGGTTGTCGAACGAGGAGAGGCTGAAATCTCTCAAATTGTTTCCTCTTGAAAAAAAGAAGAGTTAGGGTGGATCTAATTGAGGTGTTTAAGATTGTAAAGGGAATTGATAGTATTGATGCATCATCTT
>NW_013666509.1:357746-372564 GCF_000517525.1 Limulus polyphemus
AGGGAACACAAATATAAATGTTTGCAAGGTAGGAGTCATTTTCAGCTAAGACAGTTTTATTTTTCTGACAGGGTGGTTGGCCTTTGGAATGGGTTGCCTTCAGATGTTGTAGAGGCAGTAAATTGAGTGAGTTTAAGAAAAAGCTTGATAAGTATATGAATGATAAGAGCTGGTTTAAGATTTTTTTTAATTATTTTAATTTAGTTTAGAGAATGGAACAGCTGAGATGGACTAATAGGTCTCAAAACATTATGTTATGTTAAACCATGTAATCAATTTCATTATAAGATTATACATTACTTTATCATCTAGCATCCAAACTTTTACATTATTGGAAATACAAGAGACTATGATTATATTAGTATATTGATTTGCATTTAATACACAGAATAAGCAATATAATAAATTAAATAAAAGTCAAACTGCCAAATAACCATTTTGAGTCATACACAAACCTTTTCCTCTCTCTCCATGTGTCTTAGATGAAAGAATTGCTAACCTCATTGAACTATAACTAATAAAAAGTTATACTATATGTATATTCAAGACATTCTAATTTTTTGTGCAGGTATTCTACACGTAGTTTCTTGGTGCCATTGTAAACAGGATGTGGAAAGGTTGTAAACTTGTGCTAATCCACTAGGTTACAAACCATAATGATTGTTCTGTAAGAATCATACTCACTTGTTTATGTTTCTGTGTCATGCTCTTTTGAAAGTGAGGTTGTGCTCACTTCAAAGAGTAGTGTAGTGACTCATACAAGTTAACACATTTATCTCTCTTGAGTTTATATAATGGGATAAACAACTGAAGTAGGTAATCTGGGCTTGTTCAATACTGCACTAGGATGTCTATCTGACTTGAAAGTGTAGTATCACTATTGTGCAGTTGTAAAAACCTTCCCTTCTGCTCCAACAGTCAGACAAATAATTAAGAAAACTGCAAGTTTCAAACAGATCCAAATATATATTTGTGAATAAAGATGTTTGTTTTATCTGATCACTTTTGTTTGCTTTTTTCTTTACTGTTCATGTTCGATTTATCCTTGACAAAATATTTTTTGAGTTCTCGATGTGCTACTTATTGCAGATAACTTGTATCTTGTATATAAGAAACTGTTATTCATTGGTTGATACATTAGCACAGTCCAAGGTTGATGCATTGGTTGAACACTGGAGAGCCTGTTTGAAGTACCTGAAAAGATCCACATGGATCAAGGAGCTAATTTTAAGAGTTAACTGTTCCCTGATTTGTGTAGTGTTAAGAGTGGTGAAGTTGTATACTTAGCCATACCATCCAGTCTGATGGTTTAACAGATCACGTGACAAGTGATACACACTACGAAATGGATGCTTGGTAAGTTTGTTAATCCCAGCCAAACAAACTGGCACAGGCACTTGTTGTACATCATGATTGCATACAAAGCAATTGAATGAAAATAAACAAGTTGTTTACTGCACATGCTCATATATAGATGGGAATTCTTGCTACCTGCTGACATGATGTAGTGGCCTCCCCTTCATTAGATGTCCCACAGCATCAACAAGACTATGTGAAATGGTTAAGATCTGCAATAGTGAACATGCATGAGTTTTAAATGTTAATAAAATAATAGAAATAATAAAAGTGAGAAAAGTACTAAGATTTATTAGAAAAATTAATTAGAGATGAAAAGTAGTTAATTTGTTTAGTTGAAATACAAAAAAGATTATAAGGGCAATCAGTCATTGTTACAATTTACCATATTTTAGTACAGTATAACCTCTGAAATTTGGAATTCTAAAGTTTGGAAACCTCTAAAATTCAAATGATATAAGGCCTCAGGACCTTAATTCCAAAACTTGGAAAATTATCTGAGATTTGGACTGCCTGCAAGGTTTTTCCTTTTGCCTATTATTTTTGATGTGTTTTCAGTTATGATATAGTGTATTTATATACTGCACTAATTATTTTCTCTGTTTATTTGAAGTTTTAGGTCTTCCCACTACACTGTTCTTATATATGTATATATATATATATATTGTACACATCATTCATGCTTGTTTATTTCAAAATTCAGGAATGTCCGGGTCCCACGTGACCCGAATTTTAGAGGTCAGATTGTATCTCTCTCTATCACATGCAAAGTTTCAGTATAATACGTAGCAAACCTTGCAAAACTTCAAAATCTTTCTCATAAACATAAAATTGTTATTAAGTTGCCTCAGTTTGGGCTAGATTGGTAAAAGAATAATTTTGTCAAACTGAATAACAAGAAAAGAAAAACCTAATAATAACTAAAGTTATACAGGTATGTTATTTACAAATAGGTTTCTTTGTAGTAGAATTGTTGAAAAATAATATTTTGTGTGATTGTTCTCACACAGTTAAAATTTATAGCTTTTATTGCATTTCAAATAACTGTTTGTTTTAATATGAAAACTTATATTTAGTATATGTACAACACTTAGAGCCAAAATGTGTTTATTAATCTAATCTAGACAATATTTTTAAAATACACACGTGCTTGTTCATCAAGAACTAATTGAACTGTATGATATTCTATTGCTATTCTAACAAAATTAAATTCCACAGACAGAAATGTCATGCATCAGCTGTGATAAAATTTAACAGAATTTGTAATACTGCCATTAGTAGGATTTTTGGGATATGTTGTTTCAGTTCTCATGAATCACTTTCTTTTCAGAATATTATGTATTTTTTTAAAGTGGCTTATATTTTATGATTATTCTTAATTTCATGTAAATCCCCAAACCACTTTATGACTGGATATAAAATAAAAAATAATTTTTAAAATGTAAGCAGTCTTAACAAGTAAATCTATTTTAAACTTTGTTGATGAAGATTACAGCCCAAAATACCCAAGACAAAGTTCCAGTATATTGAAGATTTTGGTTATCATTCCCTTAATTAGTTGTGCTCTAGTGTATTGTGTTTTTCAACAATAGCTATATTAAGTTATAGGTATTATTTTTGATGAAATATTAAATTTATTGGGATACTTGGTAAGTAAGAATACTTTTAAGTTTAATTACTCATCAGTGCCATATATAAAATAGAGAGGATAACAAATTAAGCAAGGTGTATAATAGATTATTTTATAAACAGGGATAAACTGTTAGACTTTAAATGGTATATGTGATTTATCATAAAAAAATTAACTAGAAATAATGGTGAAGGAGTAAACTGTCATTTTCCAGTTGACTGTGATGATGATTTATACATTCTGTGACAATTGTTAACCACAATATGATTTGTTAGAGGTGTAATGCATCCACAGTACTTCTTATAAAGCAAAACGTGTTTACATTTACAGATGTAAACATTACATAAATGTGTGTTGGTTAGTAAAAAGGTTGTTTATTTCAAAGCACAAGTGATTATTATTTAGTATATATTTTTAGTATTAGTAGAAGTAGTAAAGTGCTTCAGAGGCAGTTCCTGAGATAAATACAAAAAGAAATATTCACTCACTTGTTCAGCCTTTTGTTTACATATAAAAATAAATAAATAAATAGGGCTGCCCAGTTTATGGATCATAAGTATAAAAGTACACATTAAAATAAGTTTGCCACCTTAGACTGCAGTTAAAACAATTTCAGATAGAAACAAGTTTAATCTTAATGAAAATAAGGAGTTTCAAAAGTTGGCATTACAGAAACCAAAAAAACGAAAAACAAACACAGATATACAATAAATCAAATAACATAAAAGCATACTTAACAATTCTATTTTCTGTAAATGTACTATAATACAAATCAAGCATAATCCTTGTAACATTATTATAATATTGTTGCTGAAAACATCTTGTTCATCTATGTTTTTAATCTGTAAATCAATGTTTTTTTCTGTCACACCTTCTAGCAAGAATTTTACACACATTGTCACATTTACCAAACATGTGATCACACATACTTGATTTACTATTTGTCATTAAATTTGCATGTTACTTTATGTGCATCTCTAACCAGTTAGTGGTCAACTCTATATGCCTAGAATTATATCTTGGACACTTATGTTCATACATCATTATAGATTTTTTTTTTTTTTACATACGAAATTCTGTCTTTACACAGAAAAAATTTAGTAATCTATGCTCAGGTTTTAAAATTACTCTTAAATCAGCTTGTGATTAGGTTCTACAGAAGAGCCTCACAATTGATTTTTATATTTAATGATAAATTATTATATACATGTTAAGGTTAATCCTATGTTAATTCACATTGTGTTCATGAATTTGCTAATTTGTCCATGAGCTCCTCCCATAGTTTTAGAGCTAGTAGGACCAAACTTGGTAGGTGGACTCAGGGTGGAGGTCACTATTTATATGGTATAACCCTTTACCTTACCAAGTGAAGTTAAAATGTCCCTGGAAGGTCATCCAAGTATGATGGGGGTTTAGGATTAAGTTTTAAAGGATGCTGAACATTAAATTTTGTGTTTCTTGCCCCCTTAGAATGCTAGGGGCTACAAGTTTCATACTATGTTCATACCCCACTCACAAGCTAGCAAGACCAAACATGGCACATGTAATCAGGTACCACAAGCTGATGTCCTATTAGGTTTGTTTATAGAGAGTATGGACTCCCTTTGTGGTATCTACAGAAGTGATTGGGGATAATGGTAGAGCTAAATCATTATACTTGGGCCTCTGTGAATTATGAGGGGGCCTTTCAACCCTGCAGCAAAGCTCAGACATTTTATACTAGTAGTATCAAAGGAGTAAAATTAATGTTCCAAAACAAAAAATTTCTATTGTATTCTCAGATACAGGAAATCAATTATATAAACTATTGTGTTGAACTTATTCATAAGTTGATTAAATGGTAGTCTTAAACCCAAGAACAGCATATAAAATGTTTTCAAGTGGAAAGAAAGAACATCATACTTAAAAACATCTAACATAATATTTGACATAATTCCATGTATATTGGTTTGACCACTAGATGGTTAGAAACATGCCTAAACAAACATGCAAGTTTAATTTAGTGATGAATAATAAATTAACTATATATGATCACATGCTAGACAAATGTGTTGTCATACAACACAGTATCTTTAAAATTATCACTAGAGATGATGAAAAGTTTGTGTATAAAAGGAACATTGTTGATTAACACATTAAAACCAGAGCTGAATGAGATGGGTTTAGCAACAATATTACCACTAAGAATACAAGAATTGTTTGAATAAGTAACAATATTAAAAATTACTTAACAATACCACCCTCACTTAAAAACAGTGATAAAAATACAAGAAATAGAAAAGGTGTTTCCTGTTCTTGAACCATAAATATATTTATTTTTCCCATTGATAACAAATCAGTCCTACATAGTGAATCTCTTCAAAATTCAAACAACTATTTACACTAAAGTTTCAATCTGGTAATATAGAATTTGAGGAAATTCATCTTTTACTGTCTTATTTATTTAATGTTGAAACTTATTCATAAAAAAATACTCCCAGAATAGTGTAAGTAGCTGACAAACTTTAAATGTAAACAACACACTTAGTTTAAAAAAAAAAAAAGCTTCAAAATTTAATGCCAGAAAAACATCAGGAATTCTAAGTTATTGAGGTAACTGTGTAATACATAACACTTATATTACAGCCGAAAGACAAAATAACTTTATGTTTCCATTTGTAACTTATTAAAAATATGTTTTGAACATTTATATTAACTTTTGGACATGTACTACAACTAAAATGAACCCAAAAATTACACTTTAAATTTAGATATGTGGTGTAAAACAGTGCAATATCAATGTAGTAATAGTTATTTTTATTAGTCATACTGGTTTGTTATATGATAAGTACAGCAGTAGTGGATATGGGGTGGAGTTCCGGGGGTTCGAGCCCTGCCCTATTCAATAGGAAGTGTCCTCAACATGCAACATATTTTTCATTGTTTTTGTATTTTCTAAAATCTGATAAATTAATCATTATTAAAAACAACTCGTTATATAAATTTCATTCCATCATTTTTCCCTTGCAAAGCAATCCTAATACCTAAAGTAGAGTCAAATTGACTCTATATAGGTACTGCAAGCTATAATCCCCATTTCACAAAGGTGTCAGGAAAATCATTCACCTTCTTGATGCACTCTTATTCATGTAACCACATTTTTACATTGGAGGGAAACCAGAAACTGTTACAATGTTGAATGCACTTGTGAACAGACTTGGGGTTACCAACTGTCCATTTGAATGGACAAATTCCTCAAAACTGTCTATTTTGAAAAATGGCTATTCATGACTTTTTTTTTTGTTCATTAATATAACATTTATCTATTCTGAAAATGCATGTCAGTGAAAAATTTTCATTAGTCCATTAACCTAATATCTGTTTCTTTTGACTCCAAAATTTGTCCATTGCAAATTTTACAATGTTACTTGAATTCTTTATTGGTATTTAGTTCTATTCTTGCATGGATCAAGGACAATCAGGTGCATTTATGACCTTTTCCTCCTTCTTTTATGGCTGTTTATATTGTAGTATGGAAAAATACTATATTTATTACTAATGAGGGTTGTGGCTTGTACCCCGTGCATAAGTACAACATCTGACTCCTTCCAAGGCCATATCCATGTAAGTATTGCATTAGTAAACTAAATTTTACTGCTTAAATTGACAGGTTTACCTGCTAGCAGCAAGTGACTTGTTCTTTTACTTATAATATTAACCCTTTCCCTATGAATAGGTCAAAGTGTGTATGTCATAACCTTTTACAGTTACATTTTGTGGTTGTTACAATGTCAGTAAAAATGCCTGAGCCTGTGTACATAATATTAATAAGACACACGTAAAATACTTTGTCTTTAACATAATTTCACCAAAAATATTGACACAAAATGAGTTTGAAGATGCTTGACTCAAATGTTCATATTAAGACCATCATCTCATTTAATGGAAAATGATGTAAAATATTTTATTATTTCAAAGTCTATGTTGAACCATTTTCCTTCAGATATTTATTCAGACCAAAACCTATCTGAGGAGTAGAATGGGTGAAGCATGACTAGCTGTTTTATGCTTGATGAATATGCATCATGATCTTCAGATAAACACTGATGATGTAGTAAGAGAGCATTGTAAGAGAAACAATAGACACATATATAATAAGGATATGTTACTTGATTAAGTCATTGTATTTATATTGCTAGTGACAGTCATTAGAGTTAAGGTGTTTTTCAGAAGAGCTTTTATTAACACTCATTCAATACAATTCAATATAAATATTACTGCTTATTAATTTTCCATTAGAATATAACTTTTATATATTTGAGTAGTAATGGAAATAATGATATCTTGTTTGTCTAATTTTTAATAATGATTTAGTTTACAGTTTTGTGCACTATGTGTGAAATTATTTGTTTTATATAGTCTCTTGTATGCATTTGATACATGTAGTTCTTTGAATTTGTTCATTTATGAATTTGTATATAGACACCATTTTGAAATGCTGATTATTTTGTCAACAAGTGTTTGTAATTTGTATATGATAAATATCAAAATACCAATGAACAATGTTTCGATATTACCCTTATGCACACATCAAATTGCCCTAATACATACGAATTATGATACTTCAAAGAGTTATCAGCATCTTATACCTAAGGCCACCAAGCACATCCCTAGAAAAATTAAAGCACTTAGTAGGATAATAAGCAGAAATTTCAAACAAGCATGTTATGAAAACCTATATTTTCAAGGTTGACTACTGATTGAACCAGTGAATTTTCTCTGAAACACTCCTGCATCCAGTTCAGACTGTTAAATCACAAATATACATTTCAAAATCACAAATATATTATTGTTGTTATATGTGTGCCCTTTTACAGGCTGAATCCCACCCTTCAAAAAATTCTGTATCTGCACCTGTATGGATTTCGTTTTGTTCACGCCACATACTATGTCATACTTTTAAAGTATTCTTTCATTGCTTTGTCATTTCTCTAAATGTTATCTGTTCTGCTGAAATTGACATAATATTTTCTTTTAATTAGATTTTATCTGTTCAATTTAGATTTGTTCTGTTAAATAGAAAAATTATAAGAAAAACATTTACTAGATACAAAAGAAGGACAACCTACCTAAAATCTCTCTTCATTGCCATAGGAACTGTGAAGCTTGGGATAGCTGCCAACATTTCCCATTGAAATTCTTCTTCATTAACTTCAACAGAACTACTTCTATCATCCGCAGTCTGCAAAAATAAGTATATATGTACAAATCAATGTAACCAATACTTAGAAGATTTGCTGAAACACTTTACTAGACTAGGTACTAATGCACTCATTAAACAAATTTCAATAAAATCTTTAAAGAAAAGAAAAAAGCTTGGATTTTGAGTATAAATAGCCTACTATAATATTTACCAATAAGTTCCCCTTGCCCTAGTTACTTGAGGAACAAGGGAATTCAATTAAAGTATCACATGTACTTTATTATGTGGACGATTGCTGTAACATAGGGCACATTGTATAGAGATCTTTTTCATTGATAAGTCAGGTGATGCCCCATGGATACAACATCCCTTTCTTTGTAGTGAGAATGGCCATGTGTCATGTGGGCAGTTTCTGCAACCTGAGAAGAATGGCATTTTGTTTTTTGCTTTATAATGCATGTTTTCTCAGTCTGGAATAATATTAGATTAAGACTCAGGATATACGATTCACCTGATTAAGATTTACATACAGATGAATTTGCTAGCTCTCCAGTAAAGATCTACAAAAGATAGATTTGTTTTAAACCTTGACTGCTATTTGTTGGAAATTCAAATTTAACTTGTGTCAAGTTTCTTTTTTTGCTTAAAACTCAGTTGAGGTTGGAGAATTCAGATTTTGCTCCCTAAAACAATTTCTGTCAAAACTTCCTGTTATTCTGCATCTCCTATATGATTACTTGGAGGGAAATCAGCAAATCTGAGAATACCACAGAGTATGTAAGATAGAGAAAATTTGGTGTCATAAGCACAGAATTTGTTTTTGTAGATTTGTCTGTTTTGTTCTTGATAAGTGTATTTTCCATTGCTCTCCTGAACTCTCATGATATTGAGTTGAAGCTTTGCTCTTGAGGAAATGGCACTTTCCAAGAGTCGAAGGGCTTGTAACCTGGTGGAAGAGTTAGATGTTAAGGAGCAATGGTTGTCAAAGGAGAAATAATGGAATCTGGTGTACCCTGAATGACCTGTCAGATTCTCTCCTGAGGTTTAACCTCAGTGCACAAGGGGACTACTGAAAATCATTGCAATAATGCAAGGTTTGGCAAGTCAGAAAGTGGATAAATGGTCTCTACATAACTCCCAGGCATTTTCAGACCAGAGTAGATCAATCCTGGCTTTGGTCGATGCCATTCATTACCAACTGAGAGAGACTGGAGGTGATAATTGTAGACTGCATTTGCCAGCTTGAACTTTTCATCAGAGCAAACAAAATCTGGTGAAGGTGGTGATACAAGGGGCAGAATTGAGCTTCTCTGTGTCAAGAATCAATATGATATCCAACATTCTGCAAAAAACTGCTCACCCTTTTTAGCTGAGCAGTGACAAAAGTTTGGTAGAGCAAACTACACAAAGTTCACTTGACTCATCTACATGCAATGAAGTGTATATAATTCCTCTATGTGAAGTCTGGGAGTTGTGTTCTTTACCACCACAGAATTTAAATCAGGTGATTATGGATCTGCATGGAATGGCCATTGTTTCACTGGATTTACCTGTATTTATTTTTCTGAATTCCAACTAAAGTGAGTGGATCAACTCGTGAATGGTAATACAATATCTTGCTAGTTTGGTTATTGCTGTTGTCAGCTGTCTAAGGCAGTAAATACATATTTACTGGGGTTATTGTATTTATCCTAGGTTGTTCGGAGTGGGTACTGATATGTACATATAGTAACAACAGCACAAAAGTTAATCCTGGCTTAGAAAATTTTAGCTGAAAAGTTTTAGTTTGGCTGAATGCTGGTGGTAGTTATTTATTTTGTGATGGCACTGTAGAAATCATAGCTAATGGAGGTTGCCCTTGTAGATTACTATGGTAATGGCATGCGAGCCTGAGGCAGTCTATCTATAGCTATTTAATGTTGAGATATATGTATATGGCAATATATGTGCATGACAAAATATGTATGTGGTGTTGCACATGTGTATGAATGTTACACAAAGTAATTCATGATCAATTACATTAAAAACATAACTGTCATGCAACATATGAATATAAAGAAAGAATTTGAACTGTATATTAAGATTTGGAGATGTTAAGTTAATTGCAATTACTGTCATGTAAAGCATCATTTGAAGATACAGTATTCCCGATATTTTGATTATTGCTGGTGAGAGAGTGCTTCAGTTTCAGTCACTCAGATTGAGGTATTTTGATAACTGTTACTAAATATTTTCTTAATGTTGTTTCAAGAACAAGGTACAGTTGAAATGCATGAAAGTTAAAACTGTGAGTGTACAACCAGAGGCAAAAAAACGTAATAATGATTCATAGTTGCCTTTAGTTGAACTAACTTGTATCGGAAAAAAGTCTGATAAAAAATGAGATGTTAATGTCAATGAATTTCCATTGTCAGGAGATCAAGATCAGTATCTGTGTGATATCTGGTTTAATATGGACATCTCATACTGGACACAGCCTCTGTTTACATAACAACCAGATAGTACTGAAGGGAATGTGGCTGGGTTCCAGGGTAGCTGTGTCAACTAAATATTGATTAAATGCAAGACCCAGGATGTTCACAGGTGTGAGAGATACACTGTTTACAGGTGATATACAGATATGTACACATAAATCTGTAGCAATGTCACTTGACCATGGTTATAGTCAATGGCTGTGGCTGGTACATCACAACATTTTAAACCTAAATGTCTAACTGAACTTCTGACCAATCAAAATTCATGTGATTACACATCTTTCATTCCTGACTTTTTATTTATGATGAAATCATTCTATCTTTTTTTTATCTTGTTTTTGATTGGATTTGCCAGAATTTTTGAACATACATTAATTTTGCTTGCTTAGTGATCTTTGTTACCACATGCAATGATACACTCCAAATGATGGTTTATAGAGCACCTTGAAGAGTAGAAGAAATCTGGAGACCTTTTGGCTTGACTGAGGCACATGTGAAGCCCATGAAAGATGTTCTGCTGATGGGGTCTTTCCAACAGCCTTTTCACAGAGTTTGTGTTAGAGACAAGTCCTCTCACACTCACAATTCCACCACTGAACCAAGGTCAACCAGGAACACATCACTTCCCATGTTATTCCAGGAACAAAACAGACTTGCCAATGTTAGGTCCTAGTATAACATCCTTCTTATTGTTTTAGGAATGTTAAAAAAATCATAAATTGTATCTCTCTAGAGCTCGAAAGTTGGAAGCTGAGATATTGAAGGAACTACAAGTCGGCCAGAAAATTCCCAAACATTTTATCATTTTGCACTTTTCAGACATATCTTTCATTATAAAAGTTTGCATCACTAGTGAAGTGGCTGTATAGTCTTCTAACACTTCACATGATGCTGTTACAGTGTCAAAATCTGGTTCTTCAACAATTACAACTTTGTTCCAAACACCTTCCATCAGTAAATTGTCAGATTTTCTGGTGAAACATCCTATACAACCTATAACTCATATTTGTTCCAAAAAAGGCATATTTTCAATCATATGAATTGTGTGGTCCTTTAAGCAGTGTGTAGTTTTCATTCCATGCTGAAACTGCATCTCTCTTTTGCACTATTCTTTTGCATTTGTACATGTATGAATAGTTTTCTCTTGTGATAAAGAATTTAAAGACTAGAAACAAATATATCAATGTATAAAATATTAAATTCACAAACAAACAAAGTTTTATTATACACAGTTAAAATCTGTATTTAAACCAATCAATGATTGTAAAAGTCACTTTGCATGTTTCAACTTGGTTTCACGTCATCTTCAGGAGTGTGAAAAACAGCTACTGTATGCTATATGGTCATGTGACTACAAGTGTACAATTCAAAAAAGAAGATCACACCATCTAGATACTTTCTGATTTTCTAACCCTTCATCTTTATTTAAGATCAAGTTGTTTTTGCTCTTTTTTATTATTTCCATGGTTTATCTAATATTCCTAGCAGTAATATTATTTAGTTGAGCCAAAATAACAGTTTTTTCCCACTGGATGATATGTCCAGTATAATTTACATGTTCAGCTAATGCAGAGTTCTCACCCTTGTTTTTAACGTTTCACACTCCTGAAGATGACATGAAACCACAGTGAAACATGTAGAGTGACTTTTACAACCGTTGATTGGTTTATATAAAGATTTTAATTGGGTATTAAAAAATGTTGTTTGTTTGCAAATTTAATATCTTAAATATATATACAAGTTTTTTAAATTTTAACCTCTTAATATATCAATGTATGCATAAACATGAAGGATCAATAGTTCACTCACACTTTGTCCAAGCCTACTTCAGAAACAAAACTGGAACCAGTGCATAGCATTTTGTAAAAGATCAAGTAGAAAACTAATGAAATGATTTGAAAAATTGGCAGCATGTCATGTCACAAGTGATAAATGATGTGAAATTAACTGGTAAGCATGATATCATATATCAGTCAAAAAATTAAAAATAACATATCTGATGACTGACAAATTGCTGAATTATGGAACCTTCACTGAAATATTTTATTGGTGGCAGAAATGTTCCAATTCTTGCAAGCCATGTCAGCCAATTTGTTATCAAAGGCAAAAGTCTCAAGCTGAATCATTTATTGGATGGCAAATGTTGGGATCAAAAGTCATGGACATTTAATGACATTTTTCAGTGCAACTACTCTACAAAATATCATAGTTATCATTTGGGAAATGACTCATTTGTTTCTGATATCAAAATAGGTGGTATTTACCAAGGCTTCAGAATCCTAATGACAATGAGCACAATGTACACGACAGATTCAACACCCCACCACCTGCATTTTGTTGCAGAAATTAGACTATCACTGAAGTTAAAGGTTGTTGAGGAAATAAAGAAAGGGTATTTTACCTTCTCTTTTGTCTTAACTGAAACATTACCACTTAACCAATATTGAACCACCATCATCACCCCACTCACTCCACCCAGTCATACAAATTTTTCGGAAAGGTAAAGGGCTGTGAACTTTAAATTGACACTCTGCAGCCCTGGCATGCACACAATTATGGTGGACAAACTAAAAATTTTTCTTTCATACCAATGTGTCACTGCTGTCAGATACATGATTTAAGGTGGAAGAGGTTGGTCTTATGTGTTTAGCAAGTACAGTCAACATTTGGAAGAGATTTTTTTTTCAGAACTCTAAAATAAACTCTCTAAAGATGAAGTACCAGTCAATAACTGTGTAGCATATTATTTCGATGGAGCACTCAATATGAGTCAGATGTAAAATGGAGTACAAACCTATTTAGATAATGAAACACCTAACCATGTTCATGCTTGCTGGAATGTTCATATCCTCAACTTAGTAAACTGTGATTCAACAAGTTGGTATACTGCATCTGTAGCTTTGTTCAGTTAGTTACAAGAAACATCAGTTTTTTCAGGGAACCCTACAAAGAATGTACAATGGAAAAATACGACTGATCAAAATTGGAGCAACAAGATTGATCAGTAAAAGTGATGCATTAATGAAGGTTTCTGGCAATTTCTCTTTGTGGCAAACTGATTAACAAAACAAGTTGGTTAACTTCAATAAACTGCTTTTATATCTGTATATGATCTATGCTCTAGAATACATATATTATCCACATCAGATAAGTTGTATACAAATAAGATGATTACAAGGAGAAAAGGACAATCATGCATATACTGTATAGTAGTCATCCATAAAACAAAAATCAAAATTTGATTTATGGTGTTATTCTACTCATGTCTGGGTTGTTAGCTGAGGTAAATACAATATGAGAGGATATTGACAATACTTACAGTATACCAAGATAGAGAATTAATTATTTTTTCTGTAAAAAAAAATAAAAAATAAAACCTAAACCCACTCAGAAGATATAATGTAAAGCACTAAATGTGAAGAGTATGAAAGCTTACACATAAGACAAACTGGATGCAACCCAACATCAAACTGATGTACATGGTCAAGCTCCTTCATGTTTATCAACATTATAGAGATACAAGGTATCAAAGTGAAAGTAAAACTGAAAATGACTTGTTAGAAAAATGCATAATTTAACTGACAATATTTTAATATTGTTTCCTGCATTTTACATTTATTTTGAGTTATAAATGTAAAATACAAGAAACAATTTTAAAATATTGTCAGTTAAATTATGCATTCCATTTGATTAAGAGTTTTAGAAAGAGTTTGGAAGCTGGTATATTTAAATTCATGTTAATCTGAATCACATTAAATTTTATATTTTTAGAATTAAAACGAATTTTAAACACACATTTACTTCTGAAATAAGAAAAGCCTTTCCTTGTTAAGTTGTTCTCATGCTGTCAACAAAAATGTGACTAAAGTTATGAATGTCCTTGAAACAATGCAGGCCATGCAACAACTAGCTTACCTATAGTTTTCCATCCTCCCATCTTCCACGTAAATTATTGTACTTGAATCAGGAGGACATATATAAGCTCTGATTTACTGCCATGATCCAAACTTCATAGTTACAGTTCATAATCAAAGTTAACATTCTCCTTATCTGAAATGTATTTCTTATAAATACCTCCATGCAAATAATAGTTTGATCCCTTGAGCATCTGTTTATGAAAATTTGCATGCCACTAGCCTTGTAGTTTATTTTTGGTTTTTTTTTTGTTTTTTAATT
>NW_013666509.1:372678-396281 GCF_000517525.1 Limulus polyphemus
AGCATCTGTTTATGAAATTTGCATGCCACTAGCCTTGAGTTATTTGGTTTTTTTTTGTTTTTTAATTATGCACAAAGCTACACAAGGACTATCTGTGCTCTGCCCACCACGGGTATCGAAACCCGGTTTCTAGCGTTGTAAGTCTGCAGACATACCGCTGTGCCACTGGGGGGCAGCCTTGAGCTAACTCCCACATAAAAATCACATGTTTAATATGAATTACACTACTGTATGGTGACATCATCATGTGAAAACAGCCCTTCACCAATAGGAGGGAAACTCTTTGTGCAGTAACTCCCCTTAAGCACTTGCACTTGAAATAACTTCATTTTTAGAGGCAAAAAGAAAGTGTGCCAAAAGTGGGGAGGATGGAAGGGAAGGTTTGAAAGTGAGAGTATCTATCAGAAATACATTTTTAGATAAGGAAAATGTTAATTTCTGAGAAGAAAATTCACTTCAACACAAAGAGTAACTAGAATCCCATATTTAAATGGTAGAGGGGCTGGTGCAAACATTAAACCTAGATGAGCACCCTTCAGAAAACACCCAAAGGAAAAGCCCATGAAGTGTAATACCAAAAGGCATGGGCTTCATAGGGGCACACCTGTAGGAGACTGCATCTTGTCTCAATCAGGGGTATACTGAGAAAGGCATAAGAGCCCCAAGTGTCACAAGAATGGTCAGAAATTGATCATGACAAACTGAGCACCTGGACACAAGTGTTGGGGAAGCCAAGAAGTGTAGTGTGGTCAGGGTATGACCAGAATGTACAGTGTGTGTGTGTGTGTCTCACTTTGACTCTCACTGCAAAAGGAGGGCACACTAGCTGGTTGAGGTGTGACCCACACTACACAGACTTTATCAACCCCACCCTTCTTTCCACTGGTGTCATGCACAATCTGTGAGAAACTCTTCAAAGTCTATCACCCCAGTGGCTAGGAAATGGTAAGTGGCAATGGCCTCCCATGCTCAACTTCAAAAAGGTGGAAGATATCATGGTGGGGAGATCCAAAGAAGTACCTGGATCCCCATCAAATGTCTGCCAGAAAGATCTTTTACTGGAGACAGTGCAATGGGTGAGTGCAAAACCCTATTTTTAAAAGCTGGCAAGCATAAGCCAAAGAAGTAGGCTGGATTTCTCCATGATAGACCAGAGAATTTTATGATTTGGATTGGGCATTTAAGTAAATTTAATAACACTACTAGTCTTGCCAAACATCCCTTCTCAAATGTGAGCACTGGTAAAGCCAAGGCAAATGGCTTGAGCACTTTCTGTTACCCGTGGCCTGAGGCAGATTTTGTGAGATAAGCAAACCCTGGGAGGCAACACCAGCCACCAGACAAGATCCTATAAATGGAAAAGGGTGCTGAAAAAGAAAATGTACTTACCCTTTCCAGATCTGTAGATTCATTGCAGAACAGTGACCAGAGGGAGTTGAAATCCCACAAGACATAAAACAGCCAGATTATGAAGGTAATGCGAGACAAATGTGTGCAGATTCATCAACATGCCAGCCTGAAGGATCTCATCCAAAGGTTAGTGAAAATAAGATACAAAAGTGAGACAGTTGATGAACTGGATGCGACTAAATATCAAAGAACAATCATTTCCCAAGCAGCCAATGTCTGAGGAAAAAAAGGCTTGGTCTGAACAGAGAAGGAAGTAAGTGAAGTGAAAGAGTGGAGGAAGATGGCATATACATTCAAACAATGGTGACAACAGGTAAGGAGAAGAAAACATGGCTTTAGAGAAAGTTTGGTCCAAACAGAGAAGGAAGTAAGTGCAGTGAAAGAGTGCCGGAAGCATTAATGGCACATACATTCAAACATCGGTGACAATAGGTGAGGAGAAGAAAACATGGCTTTAGAGAAACCAAAGTTAAAAGCACAACTGTCAACAAGAATATCTGGTTATTGTGAGAAGGCAGAGCATAAAAATATGTCCTTCTTATGTAAATGCAATCAGTCATGGGGAAGTGGGAGAGCACAGAATTACGATTAAATTGATATTTGCTCTGCATTGTGTTAAAAACATTCAGAACTTTAGTCACGTTTGTTGACAGCAAGAAAGCAAGTTCACAAGGAAAACTATCCTTGTTTAAGAAGTAAGTCTGCCTATGTTTAAGTAACAGCATGGGAGTTTTCATACATTACTTCACTTTACTGTATTTGAAAAAAAATTTTAAGAATAACATACCAGCACATGATCAGGCACATCAATTCCTGCTACCTCTACTCCTGTAGATTTCCTCACAACCTTGAAGGAGTGTCGTGATCTTCTAGACAGACCTTTTTTCCCAACTTTCTGTGATCCATTCATTTTGAGATTGTTCTGGAGATGTACAGTGAGACTTTCTTGTGACTCCATGATTTTCTGAAGGTTTGTAACAAACTTACAGAACAAAGTATTTCACTTTGTGGGATAGACTTTCAATTAGTTTGCCTATTTAAAGTTTGAGCAAGAGTACTTTTCAATATGTACATATGTACATCTTCAGTCACAAGCTTTGGAGATTGCAGTTTATATCATTATTGTACTTGTCACTCTGCTGATTAAAATCTGGCAGTAAGTTAACTTCTTGAATACAAACTCTATCATCCACCTTCAGATCAAATTCTGTAGGAAAACAAATTGACTTGTTACTTTAATAAAACAATGTCTTCAGGGTTCAGCTTAAGCAAACATTATCTGTTAAATTAAACAATAAATGCCACTCCTAAATATATCCAACATTTTACTGCCAAGTCATCATCAAATTATTTTATACCACTACTAATTCATACAAATTACATTTAGCTACATCAGCTTTTTGTTTATCCTTCATTATGAGATAAAACCTCAATTTCATGTGTAGTATGTCTGGCTTGGTCCTCTATTAGTTCAAGCTATATTAATTTATGAAAGAAGAAAACAGTTCCAAAGCTTGCATACGTAGGAGTCTATAAACACAATTATATACAATTTACGTTTGTGTCTGACAATATACCAATTCACACTTTACATTTTTGGAGTTTAACAACTCATTTATCTCCACTTTTGATTATTGTAGTATGATAATTCATAATATCTTCAGTTTAAATTGTTGGCATCTAGTAATTCACTCATCTAATGTTTACATTGTTAAAATTGTTTGTTTTTAAGTATGCACAAAGCTACATAAGGGCTATCTGTGCTCTGCCCACCACGGGTATCGAAACCCGATTTCTAGCATTGTACATTGTTAAAATCTGATAATTCACCCTTTCACACTATATTTTGTTTGAGTAGAAAAATTCACTCATTCATGAGTAATTTTTGGGGACGGATTATTTACCCATATACATGTGTCATTTCTTACTTACTCATTTACATTTTATAACATCAACTAAATAAAAAATACCTATACTTTCCAGTTCTAAAGTCTAAAAAGTTACCTAATACAGTGTAAATGAGAATGAGATACTTTACATGCAATATAACAATGGATAGAAAAGTTGTGATACAAATGCCATTTTAGTCTACCTAAATTACCACCTACTGAATACCAAAGTTTGCAATTTCTGATGTTTCATGCTCTGTCACTGCAGTATTTTAAAAAGAACTTACAGCATATAACAGTAGATGTTCCATTTTAATGCAAAAGAAGTATTTCTTCTGAATAACCAGTTTCTTCAAATACACATATCTTATATAGTTTCATCCGTCTTTACTATTTAGATATTCTATTTACCAAAGCAATTTTCTTTTAACTGATGCCTTCTTTAGCAATATTAGCTAAAGTTTATTTCAAGGAAAGTACTGTTTATCTTTTGAAAATTAACAAAAGTGAATCATTAACATGATGAGGTTACCATCACCTGCACCTAATGAAAAAATCCTTGTTGAAACATTTGTTACTTTGTTAAACTTGTAATACAGTTTCTGTCCTTCTTCATCTCTATAATTTACTAGCATGAGTAATTTAGTATAGGTCAAGTAAAATAGTATAAACAGTAAAAGGTGAAATACATAATACAATGTATAAGCAAGTGTTAGAATAATGCACAATTAAAAATGTTTTTACAAAATTTCTGAGAGTGAGAGCTTCAAAAATGTAATTCCTAATTCTTCTGTTGCTTTTCAAATGTTGGAATTCCTTATTATTGGTTAAAGTACTCATTAACTGGTGTCTTTGCATCCCAATATTTTTGAAAGAAAATTTATTGAGATATTCTTGTCAGTCATTGATTTATTAAAGTATCATTGCAAAATACAAAACACTGTTCTATAAAGCATTACATCTATTAAGGTTCTTTAGTCTAAAACTTTAATGAATGTGTACAATGTAGAGCACTAAAGCTAAATGTGCTTTCCAATGCTTCACTGCTATTATTTTTCTATAGTTTATTCTGACACTCTGAGAAAATAGTAATCATAAATTCACCTAGTTTTAGAGAAAGTCCCTTAACTGTTTAGAAACATTTGTAATCATTATTCTTCTCATCTTATAAATATTAACTCAACATATAAACCACAAGAGTTAAAATCACAACTAAAAATAAAAACTTTTGTGTTTGTAATGTTCTACAGTATATATTCTTTCAATTAATTTTGTATTAGATTTTATGATTATAAATTGTAACTTGGCAATCAACCTTCTAAACACATTTGATGCACAAATTCAATTTGATTTAAAAACACTGAAATTTAACTAATAAAGTACAACATGCAATGGTTAAGTCAATAACTCATGTATGGTATAAAAATAAACAGAAACCTAGTACTACTTATATACTTACCCACCATCTAAATAAAGTTCTCACATAACAAGACGTTCAGTAAACAAATACTACTGACAGCAATAAATATACATCTGCAAAACCCTAATAGCCATTAGTATATACAACCTAGCCAATAACATCATGTCCACTTTCACAAGCACAACTAGCTGGAAATACTATTAATTCAAAATGTTGTTTAGAAACTTGATCTCTGCTAAACTATTCTCTTGGCTGCCCCCCCCCCCCCAAACACTGTTCTTTTTCAGTCACTCACAATCTTTTCTTTGTTTTTACACTTAATGCTGTATCCAATTCACAACAAGTCAATTTATAAATCATGTTGCTTAAAAAAATAGGCAGTCTGACTTAATTAACCTTATGCCTTTGCTTTGAATGTAACTAATTACATTTAGTTCCAAGAAAATACAACTACTCCTTCTATAGTAACTTTACCCTCAAAAGGGACTTAAGTTTACAGTACTTGTGTTTATAAATCTGAGTATGCTATACATATACATAGTGCACACACACACACAATTGTATTATTATTAAAGATACAAGAAATTGTAACATTTTTATCATTGACGTAAAACCATTTTACATAGTGCTCACATGTAGAGATTGGTTGCAATGTATTAACATTTGAATTTTTCATATAAAAAGAAAGAAACTTATATATACTACAAATCTACTCAGGAAAGTGTTTCTTCTGGGTGAAACATTATTCAAGATTATAATCACCACTTAAGGAATGTTAACTTCAACAACAATTACATGTATTAAAATTCTTCTCTTACCAAAACTTTAGACTTAAATTTATCATATTCCCAAGTGGTTGACTTATTCTTTAAAATTAGAAATAGTTACAAAGATCTAACCAATACTTCTTTCTCTTTATGCTAGCATCTATGAGGAACTACCATACACATAAAAAGTAAGTTTAAGATCTTAAAATTTTCTGTTTTTGCTAAAATATTTTTGGGGAAGTAATACTTACAACAAATGTTGTTTTTGTGCAGCTTCTTGATTTGAATATTTTTATAGATTTATGTTTAAGAAAAAATTGAAAAATTTGACATATATTTCAATGCTAAAACAAAAGCCTGCTATACCTGTATCATCACAGTCTAAAAGCAAATGTAGTTGACATTTACTGTATTGTTTCTTTGTTTTTTATTACAATGCAAACACAGATGTACCAGAATGTAGCTTGATTTCTGATCCAATAAGCATTACAGAGCAAATACTCTCTTAATATGTCTATTTAGATATACATGAAGTTAAAACTTTACTCATCTCAAAGAAGCTATAAGATAAGATTGTCTTCTTTACTTTCAATACCTTCTGTGGCATTTCCAGTGTCATGCCAGCAAGACAGGAAGTAAATAACAACAAAAAAATCTATGAAAGTTGCTATGCTTTATATAATTAAATTTCATGTTATAATTCCATAACATAAGAAATTAGCATAATGTGGTCTCATTTTATAAATTAAGAACTATAAGTAATTGGATTAAAATGACAAAAGTTAACTCTTATTTTGAAGGATTTTTGGATACTAAACAATGTTTACTTGCTCTTTCTTGCCAAAAAAAGTATACACATTATTCTCTATAGTGTCAGCAATAATTACAAAGTGCATATCATACATACATGTGTACAATCCTGTTTTTAATCATTAAAAAAAAGATAATAAAAGAAAATTTGTCATATCAAAATTGTCATTTTATCTTTCCATACATCCAACTTAATAATTCAACAATAATATACACACCATGTCTATTCATAATTTGATTCACTAGAACTTTGAAACTCACCAACATACTGTATAATACTCAACTTAAAAAATACAATACTATATATTATGAAAATAAACTACCATAACAAGGTATCAAACTTGCCATTATGATAATCCAAGGATAAACCTAACACACAGTCATCTAATTTTAACAGTAAGTGGAAATTCAAATACTTTTATGTGGAAGAATTAGGGAAATAACTTGTCACATGTGAAAAAAACAGAGGACTTCGTATGATGACAGATAAGCTGACATTGTTGACAAATTAAACAGAAGAATAACACACAAGCCGACTGACAAACTGAAGTGGTTGGACTGTTGCAGGATGTTAAGAGGTGAAAAGTATCCTCACAGTTAAAAAAACTACTAACTAAACATCTAACATATAATAATAAAAACCCTTTTAAAACCCAAAATTATGAAATAAAGATTTTTACATCAAAATATTAACAAAATAAATGAAACTTTTCTGATACAAGAAATACTACAAACATAGATATACAAACTCTTTAGGGTATAATGAAGAAAATGAACTTTTGAAGCATAAGACAAAAAATTAAAATGTATAAAAAAGTATTTTGATTAAATATCAATAAATAGTATTTATACAATACATCATTGTTATTGTTACAATGAACAGAAGTTGAGAAGTGTGTGAAAAGATATGACATATAAAAGAATGGCAACTGATCTTCTGACCATGTGATGAAGTAAAAAAAAAAACACAAACTAAAAAAGTAACAAAAATAGAGCCAAATCAAAATGTAAAGATAAAGAGTCAGTAAGAGAAAAAATTGGATTATATATATATATATAATCCAAACTCAAAAAAATAAATAAAATAAAATCTCTCTAACCTAGTAACATACACTGAAATGGTGGTCAAGGGCTCCCCTCAGGTACCCTACAATTCTTGCAGCTGCAGTAATTTTAGTGGAGCTGTATACCACTTTAACCAGATGTCTACCACACCACTTACATGTGTACTGATATGTGGTTAAGTGCCATTCTCTCTGCTGGCTAATAACCTGGTTCTTAGATATCATGAGAAGCATCACTCCACATGGCATTATACCAAGTGGCACAAGAAAGTTAAAAATAAAATGCACTTATAATACTTTAGCTAGCAGTATAAAATCAAATCACTGCAGTAGAAGTCCTAACTGATTTGATTATATATAGAATACAGTATGACTTATATTGTTGCCTGGCCTGTTGATGACCTCACAGGCTGCCAACCTCTCTCTTGATTGGAAGACATGGCAGTACCCAGAGCACTAATATTAATTTTTACTTTCATACTTGTACATGTGCAATAGGAATAAGAAGACAGAGCATTCAAGTTGTACTCTGCACCTTTCATTGTACATAAACACAAGAAAATGTCAGCTTTTCTGTCTATTTTAGGATGTTGTATTCTGTTGGCTCCATACTGTACAGGCATAACAGAAACATAAAGAGTAAATTTTCATTGCATATCATACAACTATATTTAATAATATTTTATTTCTTCTAATTTAATATTTTTATTATCTTAGATATAGGTGCTTTGAATGCCATACTGACTGATGCAATTTTATGAATATTTACCATACTTCAGTAAGCATATGTTCATATAGGATACACATACATACATACAGATTTTGATTAGTAACCAATTTTACACACAGTAGGGGAAAAGCTACAATGCTGCAAATTTTCATTGCAAGACTTTAACTTAACCCAACTGTTTACTACATTATTGTGCCATCTGTGAGTATAAAAATATTACTAACAAAAAATATAAGTAATTCAACATAAAATTGCAAAAGAAAAATTTATGAGTTGTTCGTCAAGTTAAATAAAACTGTAGTGTTCTATCTATAATGTTTTTGAAGTTATTAATTTTTAAAATGGGTCAGATAATTTATGGACACCCTGTACACCTAATGAGAAGATATGCACACTGTACTCTAAAATAGCTCTGTCACTCTGTCCTCTTTTCCTAGCAGAAATGTGTATATATATGGTAGATTTTATTATATTGAGACTTATTATTCATTAACCTACACACCTGATCTTCACTGCACATGTATGACTATTATTATATTCAAGCTTACTTTTTCCTTCCTTCAGAGCATGATTATACATGTTTTTTATGTAAAATTATAAGTTTTCCCATAACATTATCACCACACAGAGCTGACAAACACAAAACATTTAAGTTTCAATAGTATTCTAGCTATTGTTTACAGCTTGCCAATCACCAATATCCTTGTTCCACTATTACCATAAATTGTCTTTTATCAGTTAAAATCAAGTGCATAACACAAAATACTGTAGAAATATGAAATAGCATGAGATAGCTCAGAAAATAACAAACATAATTTTCTTTCAGCTGCTAATATCATAGCAACATAGGTTGCAGATTACACAACAGTTTAATTACTGAGACCTACCACCCACTTCTAGCCATAGCAAATGGGGAGATATCATCACAGCAGCCATGCATCCAAACTTGTGCGTTATACATTCAGGTGGTGTTTACTCTTCCTATAACTCATAATTAGCAGTAAGAGAATATTTAACCTTATTTTCTACTTCTGCTGAATCATAGTATTCACAGATGATGTCATAGTCATCATCTGCAAGTTTAGTTCATTTACTATCTGTTCACTTGCCATATCAGTGATGTTGATGTTCATAAGTAACATACAGCTTCAGCTAATCAACATGTTTTTAAATATACTTTTACATGCTCCGGGACCATTAAGTCTCAAAGTTTGATTGGTTGAATCACTGCAGAACAAGATAACATCTTGTTCACCATGATTTGAGTAGTTTACATGCTGCTGAGCCACAACCACTCTTTATGTTTAAATTGTTCTTTCACTGTCTTACAATACATCATTTCTTCATTCTCTTGGCTACTTTTACTATTTTTAGATATGTAACTCATATGCACTGACTAACCCGGAGTATAATCCCTTCAAATATTCCTGTAGACATTCTGGAAATTTCACAGCTGGTGAAGGTCATACATGATATCAACTGGGAACAGAATTTCATCAACTATTAACTATTTGGAGAATAACTGGTGGATTGCTGCTCTAGTGCATAGTATGTCATCATCATCATTTATAACAGATAATCATCCCAATTAATTTATTCTGGAGTCACAACCTTAGAAAGCATATGCTTTACAGTTTGAACATACTGCTCAATCAAATCATTGGACTTAAGTCAATAAAATGAAATATGAGTCTTCAACACAGCCTGTATTTACTTAACACAGCAACAACTTATTACTGATGTTTGCTCCTTGATCATTATGGATCTTGTCTGATGCTCTGAAATGAGATATGCACTGTTTAGCCACTTTGTTGGTAACTGTTTGAGACAATGTATCAGTCAGTGAATATGATTTAGTACACCTAGTAATTTTATTACAATAATCAGGTTGTCACAATACCATGGCCAGTTTCAGGGAAGAGTCCAACACAAACCAGAGCTATGCTTTAGAATGGAGAACTTACAACTTACTGACAGTGGTTTCCTTGGTATGGAAAATTCTTTCTCCAAGTCACACAGGCATAATTTTATATCTCTGCAAAAATGCAGTCAGTAAACTCCATAAATTGTCTATAGTAAATGGTATTCTCTGATACACAAATTGTGCAGCATTTGAAGAATCTTGGAGTTGAAAGACCTTTGAACCACAAGCTGCATCAAATATTGGGCATTGTGCTTGTGGGGATTATAACAATGATACATCACTCCCTTCTGTATTTCCAATTGATCAAACTATTGTAAAAGGTTACGTGCTTCCATAGTGTGATGTTTACACATCACCTTGCTGCATGGCAGGTAGCACCCACCCTAGCTCTGGGACCTTTAACTGCTCTAACTGCAACACTATGTCCAAGAACTAGACATTCTACAAAATAAATGGCTCTCACCTGCTGGTTAAAAAGTCTCTCTCTGTATTTTCAATATTCATTATTGTGCACTGAAGTTGTAATCCTGCAATGTTGTAACCCAACAAACAATCAATTGCAAACAATTCTTTCTTCATCAAAATGGCTACAGACATCATGTCCTATAACATGTTCAACACTGTCTTGTACTTGCAATAGCATTGCTCTGATTCCATTGTTACTGGCATCCATATCCAGAATGAATGGAACATCTTTCATTGGATAAGCTAACACTGGTGCAACAACCAAAGCACATTTTAGCAGATGGAATAACTTTTCACAATCCTCAGTCCATCTAGAGTTGGATTTGTTATTCAAAGCAGTGCTATTATTGTTGAAACACTGTCTGAAAAGAGTATATAATGTGAAGCAAAACTGGAAAAGCTTCTGATATCTTTCAGTTTGAAATGGTTTACCATTGTTTTTATCTTAACAGGATCTGTAGACACTTCATTAATTCTCTATATATGCCCAAAAAACTTCCACATATGTTCACAAAAAATATTTTTCTGGCTTCAATTTCAAACCTGCTTGTCTCAAACATTGAAATATCTAGCTTTCACATGCCTAGCCTTCACAACTGCAGCTTTAAACATGCAACTAGACACTCAAGTGTCAACAACATAAATAACACACCATTCTCAGTGCAAACTCAAGTAATACGAGTTCCATCAGCTGCTCGAAAGTAACTTGTGCATTACATAAGCCAAGTGACATGAGTCAAACAAACTATTTCAAGTGCCGAAAATAGTTGAGGCTTTGCTATTGCCATCTAGTTCAACATGCCAACAGCTGGAAACATAACCTTGTGAATTAAACAAGCAGGATCAACCTTGAGTCCATACAGAGCCTCAGTGTACCTACCTTCATTCTTTCTTACTACTACTGCTGACGAAAACCAAGCATTCAATATGCATGTGTGGTTGCTTTAAAGGATGCATGTTTCAGATATCTATAAGATGCAGGCAATGTTAGTTTTCCCAGCTGATCATTGGTCCGAATAAATCCATCATCAAATTCTGTCAGTATCTTCCTAAGTTTTCTTTGCTGTTATGCACAATCTTTGACCACTGTCCTCAGGTAGGTTGATAACTGTGTAATCAAAATGACACTAAATAAACGATTCCCCTTCTTCTACATGCAGCTTTTTTTACGCAGAAAGTTTCAAACATTAATTGGAAGAAAGTGGGGAGGAAGGGTAAGAAGTGTGAGCAGACGGAAGTGCCTATCGGAAATACATTTTCAGTATAGGAAAATTATAACTTCCGATACGGTACTTCCCTCTTCTCACAAGATTAGCTAGAATCCCACATTGATTAGATGGAGGGACGGGTATGAGAGAATGACAGAAGTACTCCCCGAAATCAACCGAAAGATTCCTCTGGAAATGAGAGAGTCATGTACGAAGATATCCATTTCTGACCAGGTATACTCTTCGCCCATCCATGAAGTGTGTAGGAGATAAGGGCGGAAAAAGAGAAGAGTACATCCAAGTGGGAGAGAACTGAGGCAGGATTGTGATCTTAACCCTGAAATATATATTGAACTTAATTCCACAAAGTATGAAAGTGGGTAAATCATTGGATGTGCCCCTAGCTGTAGAGTAGCTAGAGCACGACGAACCAGACTCGGTAAGTCAACAACATCCAAAACCCATACCCCCAGGAATGGACATCCACGCAGGGGTAGGATGAAATCATACCGTCTTCACCTCAAGTTCAAGAGACTGGAGGGAATCTAGAGCCACTCCAACTCCAGAACATAACATGTGTTAGCTTTGATATATTGAACCAGGGACCCGACATTCAGTATCAAAAGGATGTCTATTAAATTTAAATCAACTCCTTCAACAGTGAAACTGACCGGAACCATCCAAAAAGCAATAACATCCTCAGAATAAGATGCACAAGGGATAGCAAAAAGGACAGAACTGGAACAATTTCCCTTACCTCCACTGTGACCCACAACATAGGAGGAGTATAATCAAGGGAGGAATTTAGATAACCATGAACATGTGTGAGGACGTATGTTGATTGGTTCAACTCTAAATCTATAACCCAGGCACAGGGTACCGACATCCACGCTGGGGTAGGATGAGGGATCTCAATCAATGGGGTTAACTGCAATTTTAAGTCTCACTCCTTAGTAATTGTATAACCCATATGAAAGATATCACGTCATCTACACCAGCAGAACACCACTGCCCTACTCTGCACTGAATGGTTAGAGCCAGCTTTGTGTGGAATCCATTGAGGAGGGTGCCTCCACAGTAGACCACTCCAGCAACTTGGAACTGGAAAGTGGTAAGGACTCCCATACCCCACTAGAAAAAAAAAAGAGGGGTGAGAATGCGTTGGAGAGTCCGGAGGAATGTCATCACCTGAGACAGTGCAATGGGTGACCACAAAACCCTATTTTGAAAAGCAGACCATACTGATTTATTCAATACAAGACATGGCAGGGATGGGCAGCTATCCCCTTCTGCTTTACCCCTGTAGTCCATGGGTTGTACGGTCTGGAGTGGTATGGACGAGGGAAACCACCCGATGAAGTAATCAGATAGGAGGATAAACATAAAGGAATTTGTGGGACCGAAAGACCCCTCCGTTGGATAAATTTGGTCAGGGAAGGAAAGACAATACACTACAAGATTGAAAGCACCTGAAACATGACACACAATTAGATGAATGTGGTGTGTGTGGGCCCAATATAGGAGATCCAATGTACAAAAACAGAGAGATCTTGACCAGGTACCCCCTTGGTGATTGATATGTGCTACCACCCTAGAACTGTCAGAATGAATCATCAGCAGCAAGGGCACCCTCAGAAAAAAAAATTATGGGGGGGGGGGGTCATGTAACTCATGTTTGAAAAACATTATTAAATCAAAATAGTCACCAGAATCCAGGGGGGTCAAGTGACCCCCCTTGCCCCTTCCTGCAGCACTCATGACTACCAGACAATGTCTGGCAAGAGGAAGCAAGCCTGATGGATGGCGGGAAGCTCGAAGATGTTGATATGCAAAGGCGGCTCCTCGACAGAACAACGACCCAAAGCCTCTTGGTGATTGACCCACACTCCCCAACCCTGAAGGGATGTATCCATAAACCATAAATCAGGGCAAGGAGGAGGAAGTGGGATGCCCAACAATGTCCAACCACCAAAGCAGATCATTCAACACGGTACGAGGAAGGGTAACAGGAGCTGCCAAGGGATCCCGAGGTTTCATTGATTGTGAAGAGCCCACTGAAGTGATCACATATGTGCACAACTGAGGGAGACTAGTGACGTCATTGAAGACCACATACCTAAAAGCAATAGAACCTCATGAGCAGAAAGTGAGGGAGCTGAAAGGTCATGGCAAACTAACAATTCCATGGAACCAAGTTGTAGAGAAGAAGGTTGGACCCAACTGAGATGAGTGTCGAATATGACACCTAAATGGACAAGATATTTGGTAGGACAGATAAATGACTTTTCCAATGTGATGAACCAGCCCACCCGAGCAGCCACGTGAAGGAGCTGACAAGTATGGCTGGCCAACTCCAGTTCAGAATGAGCCAGAAGAAGTCAGTTATCCATATAATGGTGGAATCGCAGCCCCAGAGCATAAAGATGGTGAGCAAAAGCTCTGACCACCCAACAGAAAACATAAGGGACAGAAGCAAGCCCAAAGGGTAGGGAATGAAAATGGTAAAACACCTCATGATGGACAAACCAAAGATACGGACAAGACCTTGGTGAGACAGGGATGTGTAGATAAGCATCGGCAACGTCCATTTTGATCATACATAAGACTGGAGAATATGCCCACCGTAGGGTGAGAAATTACTCCATGGTAAAATGGGGCAGTTGAATGAATCAATTGAGGTGGGAAAAATGGATGACAGGCCTCCAGTCCCCAGTTTTCTTGAGAACAACAAAGAGTCTGGAATAAAAGCCTGGTGAAGTATGTAGAATAGGTTCTATGGCCTGCTGAGATAGTAGGTCCTGAACCACCTTCCACAGATGCTGGCTGGCCATTGGAGACAGGGAAGGAAACAGGTATAAAAGACACAAGAGGTGGGGAAAGAAACAGGATCAAAAATCCTTCTGATAAAACTTGAAGAACCCAAGGATTCTTGATGAAAAAAAATCAGTAAGTCGAGCTCCCACTGGGTAGTCATCGATACTGTTGGCGACATGATGTGCTTCGTGGAAGAAAACGACGAGGCATCTGAGCAGGAGGGACAGGTAATAGTTGGGAAGGAGAAGGACAGGAAACTGTAATAGGTGCCATATTGGGCTCCAACTGAGACAAATGGGCAACAAGAGTGGAAAAGGTAGACTGTTGTACTGATACAACTCTTGACTCCAAAGACTCAGGGACTGTGTCAAATACATGACACCACAAAAATGGGGACATACGTAAATCCTGAAGATAAGACACTGGTGGACAGACACAAGTGAAATTGGGGATGGGTCAAACTTACAGGAGATTTTGGGACTCCCCCCCAAACAGGTAAAATAAAATCTAACAATTGTTGGTCTAGAAAAGGGCAGTCTGCATGATGATATACAAGTGCTGATACAATGCACGTGGGAGGCGAGAAAAGATAATCCTGTCACTTAATTGTGAGGCAAATAGGTCAGCAAGTACCTGAATATCTGGGGAGGGGGGAAAAAAACAAATAGGGATGTGAAGATTGGACATGTAGTAGTTGAAGGACATGGTTCATAGGAAATAGGGACAAAGGATAAAACATCACATACCTGAGAAACAAAAACCAAAAAGAAAATAGTAGGCATGGGAAGGCACAGCAAAATCAGGTGGCAGAAATAGGCAATCCAAGTCCTCGTCAAACTGAACAGGCTCGGCATGTTTGGGAGGAAGTGGGGCGAGGTCCGGAGGTCTGAATGAATGCCAATAAATCTCCCACCAGGTTACCCACACCTGAGGCCTGTGACATAGTGCTTGTTGCAAGTGTGACCCCCAAAGTGGTAACATGAGCTTTGGAATTCATAATCAGGAAGAGGGAACCAAAATCTAAATTATTACTAATAATCATGTGACTGTAATAAACATGGATTAAATTATTAAAGTGAAGAAACAGTCTTAATAAACTTGTAAGTAATTTAAATGAAAACCACTTTGCAAGTATACTAAGTTGAACATGAAACTTGAAACAAACAAAGGAACACGTCCAAGCACAAGTACTGCTAAACAAAAAGTGATAGTTTAGTAGAGGCATATAGAGGGAGTCACATGTATCACAAGTATGTCCCACTCCTATTGGTGGAGAAGTGACACATGATGATTTGCATGAGAGAGATGTCGGAAGTCTTGTGGCATGCATAAAGAAAGAAAAAAGTTCACAAATAGAGGGCAGCACTCAATAAGAATAGCTAATCTTGGGAGAAGAGGGAAGTACCATTTCAGAATTTAAATCAGTGAGTGAACAAAACTGTATTTAATAAAAGGTGATTTAAAAATAAGCTTTACTGAAAATTACAATTAGCAAATTGTAACTAAAAGGTCAGAAACAAATCTGTTTGATAATAATAAAACTCTCTTCACAGTTCGTCTTCTCTCTATAACTGAAAAACAGAACTCTCGATCACAAGAACCTAGAAATATCCCTGTTCCACTTGACAGTCATAGAACACTCCCACATACACAAAGTAGAGTAAGATACAATGCAGGTATCCCGTGACACAGTAGATAGTTTCCATGACTGAACCTTGCAACATAAAGTACTACCTAGTGTTTAATTTAGTAAATGACTTCAGATAGATTTAAGATGATGCAATTCACAACTTATTAATTTTTTTTTTTTACATTTTATAAATATGAACTATACACCTTAGGCTTAGGATAGTATTGTCCTAGGCATGTCTTATAGCAATTACATGTACACTGTAAAAGATCAGAAAACAACATCCATCCAGACACTGCTTCATCTCATCCCTCACACTATACATATACACTTTACATAGAATATATATAATTCATATTTTTAAACAAGATCATATTTCAGTTTTAATCACTTCATCATGTGGAATGTTTGTACACACACACATATATATATATATATAAAGATGTTATATCAAAGCTATCATAAAAAACATATATGACATGCATCTTCTTCATTCTTCCAAATATTGATATTTGTGGTATGTTACTTTTTGTATATTCATTCATGCATGTGGACCATTGCTAACAAAAAACGTCAAGCTACTCTACATATACCTTCCCATTTTCTCCCTATGCTCTATTGTTTTAAAAACAGTCACATATTGGTAATCAAGACTAATGAAGTCATGGACTTCTTAAATAAAACAGAACCAAAAGCTTTATTCACAAGAAGTTTCTCAAACTTTTCCAAAACTGATACTTCTTGTTTGTAATTTCCCACCCTTCAAAAAAGTGACAAGTTTGGGAATTATTTCCTTACCGTGATCAGTAAGAATACTACTTACTAGTAAAAAGGTTTAACACTTTACTTCAACTGAAAATATGTGTCCTAAAAAACAAACAACAATGATGACACGTAAAAAGTATGAATAGCTTTAGTTCTATTAATTTGTAAATAAAACATTTCATTTTCTAGGTTTTTCATATTATTCATTATGACATTAGTTTGCAACCTCTAATAAGAAAATTAAAAACATATATTAAAGGCAAAGTTGTGTTAATTTGTTTTCACATTGTGATTCTTGAGAAAGCAATCTTCAAGTATGATCTTAAAATATTTTTTATCATACCTTCAGTTTTTTGCTCAGTGTCGACATAAATATCCAAGTTACACTTCATACCTTCCATCTTGCATTTATTTTCTGTTGAAAATGTTATTAGCACTACTTTTACCGAGAATATGGCTATATATCACCATTAAACGTATTATAACACAGAGCATTTTCAGTATTTAAATGTTTTCACATCTGCCTGATTTCACACTGAAGAAACTGTATTTGGAATATCTTAAAACACAATATGTACGGCATTTGAATTTTAATTAAATTTAAAACTTCATATTGAAATCAATATATCAAAAATACTAAAATTAAAAACAAATGGTTACTCAAACATGGTTTCTTTCCATGCTAATACTGTTAATATTCACGTATCTAATCTTTCATCTGTATTTGGCAAACGTTACAATTTATTAAATTATTCATAAACTAATTCATACTTCAGCACTAGTACTGCTAATGCCAGTGATATTATTAGTACTAGTAGCTGCACTAACTTTGAAACGTTATAATACCAAATGTTACTCTTATAAAATATGTATTTCACATTTTAGCAAATCTGAGCGCCTAAAAATATATATACATGAAATCTGACTCTAATTTCTAAAGTCTAATCGGCATTTTCTAATCTCAAACTCTCAGTATGAATTATAAGTATAATATTTAATTCGTTGGGTGAATATTGTCGAGAAAATAGCAACAACAGTGCTACCTTTCGGTTATCATATCAGCACTAGACTCAAAATAAAAATCGTTTTGGTTGCAGATTAAATTAGAGAACAGAACAAAAGCAGACTATAAATTTTAGGTTTTTATTGTACTTCACACTCAATATCACAAACAAATAACAAATGTATCGGATATATTGTTAATTTACATAAAAATATCATCTGTATTTGCCTAGAACTTATTTAATTATGTAACAATGGAACTAATAAAAGGGATATTTTTTATTCTAATATTATCACAGAATATGAAATCATTTAAAATAATAATTATTTATTTAAAAAGGTGCACATTTACCTACATTCTAATTAAGTTAGATTAGGAACATTGTAACCAACAGAGAGGGGTATCATACATAAACCCCATATGTGTTTTCCTGTAAAAAAAAAAAAAAAGAATGATTATAAATACGTAGAGGGTATAAAAGCTAATCTTCAGGAATAGTGATTGTATTTTTTTAATTTCGCGCAATGCTACTCAGGAAATATCTGCGCTAATTTATAAGTGATACACTAGAGAGAAAGAACTAGTCCGACGCCCTACCCCAGTGGCACAGCGGAATGTCTGCGGACTTACAACGCTAGAATCCGGATTTCGATACCCGTGGTGGGCAGAGTACAGATAGCCAATTGTGTAGCTTTGTGCTCAATTACAAACAAACAAAAAACCTACCCCAGTGATGATGAAGATGACGATGCCCCAAATAAAAAAAATTCCCTCCAGTATAAAAACAAAAACAAAAAACACTAAATCATCTCCTCTTCAAGAAGACACTACAGAGTTAGTTAAAGGAGTTGATATATTCCCGTTACGACTGTCACTCCTTCCTTTATTGTTATCATCATGTAGCCTTAATTACATTCTGGTTTTATCGGGCACTGGTCAGGTTGATTATTCGGCACCTGACCAGTGAAAGTGGTTTTTCTTGGGATACTCTCTCTTTCCCCCCAATCAAATTTTCCAACGATAGAATTTATAGATCTCCGCCTCCCTGAAGGACCAGAAGTCCGATAAGGGTCATTAGTTTATTTATTTGTATAGTTTTGCCTCGCGCACGATAATAAAACATTCATATTTATGTATATCAACTCCCGACTCCTCCTCTCCGGCTTTCGTAGTCTTCTTTAACTTCGGTCGTTTTTTTCTTGGCTTCTTCGAGGGCTTCTCAGATGCATACCAGCACCTCAAGTGTAGCATGTTCCTGTTCCGTTTCTTCTCTTCTCAAGCCGAATCACTTCAAACAAGTAACAATACCCTAACTGCGAAATAGGATGAAGAGAAAAGATATTTCTGAGCATCCCCGGTTGTTCCCATAAATTTAACTCCCATTAAATTTGAGGAAAATGCAAACAACATTTCCCACTACGTCTACTGGACTGCGAATGCAGTTAGTCAGCACCACCCACCAACTTTTGGGTTACTTTGATTGAACAATGGGATTAGCCATCACATTACCCCCCCCCCGATAGTCACCTAACATGCTGCTGCTGTATACAAAGTTGAATAATGAATGTTTACTCCTGCATTGTTGTCACCTAACATACAGTCATGCGTTCTAAGTGTTTGTAGTTCATACTTCATTTCAGTGATGTATGGTCCATTCAGTTAAAGAACCTACTTTAGTACTGTATAACTCTTACTTGAGTTACCGGGGGGGGGAGGGGGCTGTATGGCCGGGACCCCTAGATCCTGTCCTATGTGGCCTATGAGTTAATCTCGTACTGCACGTCTTGCATCAGAATATAATGTACAGACACATTTGTTGCGAATAATAGTGATATAAACACCAGATGGATGTCATCGTAGAAAATGCATCACTTTATATAGAGACGATTAAGCGAAATCTGTTATATTTCTGTGGTTATTGGATATGCGGCCCACTTAACTCCATTTCATGTTATTAAATGTAAACATTTCAGACACCTTCGTAATAGGAAAAGGTAATATAAACCTAAGACTGTCATCATTGTAAATATTTACAGCTTCATTTTTTATAGGTGACAGGATGAAATTATAAATTTTTCTGTGATTATAGTTTATGCGGCATACATAAACATTATGTCGGAAAAAACAACTAAGAATTTACAAATATATTTATAATTCGCTTGAAAAAACTAATACTGTTTGTTAATAATAAATGCTGAAAATGATTACAAAACATATGAAACGCATAATAATGAACGTTAAAAACAAGTATTTTTGGAATTATTACACGAGATAATTTATTTACACATAAGCTGGAGAGTCGGGCTCAAAAATGAAACCTTGCTATTTCCAACACAATCTCTGTCTATTGAGTTAAAAGATCAGGCTCTGTCAGCTAGGCTGTCAGAAATTTTGACATACTCTGCACATCAAAAGTATTTACTACTGAAGGAGCATGTCATAAAAAGCTACGTATGTGATATGCATGCATATGATATGTTTTCTACCTGCTTCAGTTATATATGGAAAATTAAAAAAAAATTTTGGTTATTTAATTTCTAGTCAGTTTTAACATATCCACGAGGTCCAGAAAATCATTGATATTTTATTATTCCAGTTGCTTTATTTATTTTTTCTCTCTGGTAGATAATTTGATTTTGCTCAAAAGAACATTGCAGTAACAAATAGCATCTGTGACTGTAATATCCTTTGTTGGCCTAATGAACACTGTCTGTATGTTACAATCAACCAATGTTGTGAGAGAACAAAGGTGGCGAATGATGTTGCCAACTGGGCAAAGAAACAGCCGAGCTTACCTATAGAATTCAGGCACGTTTTGTATAATTTAGTTTCTTCTTGGAGATCAACAAGTGTACTATATTTGGAGAATAGAATGTTTAGTTCCACAAAAGTTTATCCCGATAGAAAGAAAACTGTGTATATAGTCACAATCCAGTAAAAGTTACTATATTTTCTTGTGAGAAAGTATGTACAATGTATTTTTTGTCTGTTTCATGATAAAGATTGTGTTCATTTTGTTAAACTTATCCAGTCTCATTATTTCATACAAACACACTAGGAATACTCAGTCAATTTCACAAAGACAGGTTACTCTCCTTTTTTCCTAAAATAAAATATTATCATTAGCTGGTCTAACTATCGAGTACTTGTTGTTGGGAAATCAGTTTCCATTTGAAAATACCACAAATACAATATAAAATATTTTATTCAGAAAATAAAGCTCAGTATGTAACACCTGTAGAACTCTAATTTTTTTCATATGTGGTATCATCAGTATGAGATATATCAGTTTAATAACAGCATAGTCGAAAAGGAAATTTGAAAGTAATTCAAGATTGAAAACTTGACTGAGTTTTAAGTTACGTGAGATATAAACAGATTTGACAAGTTTGAAAGACAGTGAATACAATCTTTATTTACACACACAATAACATAAAAAACAATGTGCATATCTGCATAAACACAGTGTACAATTGTTTCAAGATGAATCTCTGACAAAGTAGTCCATATGAAAAACAACTAGAACTGATTAGAAATAATAGTTCTGATCATGCAAGAAAGCTCTTATTCTTTGTATTGCAATGGCATCATCATATGACTGGTCATTCTCTCACAGAAATTTAATTGATTGTAACATACAGACATCATTCACTCAGCCAGCAAAGGACATTGCAGTCATCGACCCTTTCAATAAGATTTACCACAACATCCTTTTGGGCAAATTAGATATTATCTGTTACAGAGAACAAAAGACATAAAGGCAACTTTGACAGTTCGATACACCACATGTTTATGTCAAAACTGCATAGAAATAGACTAAATGAAAGATTTGGAAAACTTATATATTGTTACGACAGCGGAAGTCACGTGACGCTGGTAACAAGTGATAAGTTTCTAGAAGGATCACGAAGGCCCGAGTGTTTGCCAGACGCCCTATATTTTAGTATATAAGCCCGGCAAATGATTGCAGATATAGAGATATAGAGACAGATAATTCGAGTCAAGCGAGCAGTAGGCACCGTAAGTAAAGTTTGTGAATCGCCGTGAATTATAGCGTGTGTTTATAAAAGTAGTTAAGTTTAAAGTGACTGTGGAAATTAAGTGTATTACAAAGTTTGTAACGAAAAAAATAAACTAGTTTTAATTAAGAAAGGACTTGTATCCCTGAAGTTTTTCGGAAAGCAGATACGTAACAATATTAATAAAAACAGATAAAACATGTGATATGACTGCATATGACACATGCAGGACATGAGAAAATGAAAGATTGAGAATTTTTCTTTTGATTTGGCTGATAAATGTTAATGCAAGCTCTGCCTGTGCTTATTCTTATAATATTGTTAAATAATTATCTAATTATTAAATTATTAGCATTTTGCATAAGATATTTTAATTTAGTCATATACATAAAATGCCCTGGAGAAGGTGACAGTTCCCATTCATGGGCGTTCGGAGAGATCCTTTTCTACCTATTTTCTCTCTCTTATATTCTCTCTCTTCCTATTACTGTGGAACCTTGTATTATGTTTAATCAAAGTACAATGATAACCAAGAAAACTAAAGCAATAAGTTCAGGTTAAAACTCTTGGTTCATCTCAGATTTTGCTAGAGTGGCCCTATATAAATGTAGTGGTATATCCTATGATGACGACAATGTAGACTTTCTATCACTGTTTTATGTTAAAAAGAAAACTCTCGAAATACAGTTACAAGCCTTTATTTTTGTAAAATTTTGTAGATTTTGACCAGTCGCCTCTATAAAATGTGGCCTTGACAATAAAATTGGGTTGCTCTTACAGTTGTTACGTCTCCGTTTGTTAATTAACTTTCCGTAACTTCGTTCCGACGAAACTTTAGCGACACAAGTCCTTACTTAATAAAACTGGTTTATTATTTCTGAGTATAACTTCACGATACACTTGATTTCAACATTCGCGCTAAACAAACGCTATAACGAACGTTAACTTCAACAATACTTTCTCACTGTAGATCAATTACTCACTACTTACACACACATTGTTGTCACGTTGTCACCCTCTTATATATACACCAGACTACCCTATATCTAGTAATCTCCCGACTATTCCCTAAGGTTCGAGAGGTGGCGTGACACTAGTCACAATGACCTCGCTGACGCAACATAACTAATATATTGTACAACATCTATTTGATCTGCAAAGGATGATTAACGAAATTTCATGTTTAGCTTTATAAGTTGATTTGTTCCACTACACTATGTAAATAGTTATGTTTAACCATTAATATTCTTATCTTTCTGAAAATATTTTCAAAAATCTTTGTTGAATGCTTGTACTTTACTGACTGTATATATGCTCTTCAAGTAATATTCTTACCATTTTGAAAAATGAACATTTACTACATATAAGTCACTCTTTCTATCCTATTGCTGACACATCACAGCTGACAGCATATTGAAACTGACTTATATGCCTAAGGCTAAAACTCCAATGTTGTATCTAAGTTTGAACTTCTAATGAGAATAAAAGCTCAGGACAGGTTGTCATGTAGCCAAATAACTATTCCCCACTTAAAACTGACAGAATAAAGTGTCAATAGCATTGAAAGGTCTGGAATTACGAGTTTTTTAACATACAGACATATGTCTTTTTTGTACAATGTATCCTTTTTTAGTTTGTAATTATACATATTGTTACGTCTCCGTTCGTTAGTTAATTTTCCGTAA
>NW_013666510.1:0-9807 GCF_000517525.1 Limulus polyphemus
CAAGAGCTTCTTCACAAGGATGCTATTGAAACCATCTGACTAAGTTCAAGTTTTTGTGTAAAAACCATATTATAGTACATTTACTAAAAAAATATTTTTTTTATTAATTAATACAAACCTTGAAATCCAAATACAGTTTAGTAGTGATTTAATGCATATAGTGTTTTGTTTGAAGCATGAAACTTGTTTAAAACTGAGTAATTTTGGTAAATTTGTTAACTCTGTTCTGTATTTATGTTTTATAGGTTTGGAGGATGAAGCTTAAAGAAATTGTGCTCAGAATATTCTTTTTTATATACACATGACAATGATAGTATGAAAAATGCTTCTAACAAGAACTTCAGTAGAGATAAACCACACATTCCCTTGATATAATATTCAATTGTATTTCAATGAAAGAAGGTGGAGACAACTTACAAAGTTTGCTGTATATCTAATTGGGAATGTATTTGTGCCTAGTTAGTTGATGCAATTAGTAAACATCTTTGAAGATGAGCAACAACAAAGACAAAACTAAAGATTTAATTTCTATACCTGTAATAAAGAAGTCCCCTGCAATGAAAAAGAAGTTGAGAAATAAAAATGAAGTAATATCTGAAGCAAAAGGCACAATATCAAAGTTGTTTCCACTTTTTGGATTTATTGAGGTAAACCACCCAATTAAAGCCTCAATTTACTTTGATGCTTTTTGTGTTGAACATGGTAAAGTTGAAAAACTTTCAGATTTAAATTTTAAAATTGGGCAAGCTGTGTATGTTTGTGCTAAGAAAGGACGCCCTGATGGTCAAGCTAAATTTCGTGCTACTAAAGTCTGGAGAATGGCAAATCATGAGTTATTTAGTCGTACTCATCCGCCAGCAAAAAAGAAAAATATAAATACAACAAAAATGAATAAGTTAGTTAGTAATGGCAAACTTTCTGGAATATCTTCGAGCATCATAAGTTCTCAGCAAGATTCAGATATAAGTGATGCATCTTTAGATAGATATCACAATGATGAAAAATTAAGTATTAGCACATCTACTTCAATTAGTTTGTCATCTCACAGCGTGCCAGAAAAAACATCATATCATAGAATAAAAGACAAAAATTCTTTGCCAATAACTTCATGGGATAAACTTAAGAAAATTACTAACCAGAATGGAAGAATTCATCCTGAAGGAGAGAATAAAGCATGCATTAGATTTGGTAACCCTGAAGAAGTTGTTTTGACTATAAGTGATGTTGTCTTTGATAATAATAAAAGAATTAAAAATTTAATATGGCATATTGATGATAACCAGCGTGTTCAGTTTGATGCAATTGAAGCTAATTTTATTGTTGGTTCTTGGATTGCTACAAAGGTTTGGATTGGTGAGGCACCAGAAAGTTCTTTACCAAATGCTCTTAAAAATGAGAAATATTGGCAAGAATTAGTGAATAAATATGCCTCTTTGTTTGAAGTTGAATACACTTTACCAAATCCATTACCAGAATCAGTGAATGTTCATCCAAGATATGCAGGTAAAGAGAATTGGAATGAAGTGCAATCTACTGAGTTGTCAATAAATTGTGCAAGTCCTTGGGATGAGTGTGAAGGGTGGGACTCTCAAGACAATACAGGACTTCAAGTGACATTTTCTGATAATGGAAAGTTTGTAAGTGAATATGAAGAAGATTACATTTCAAGTGTAGAGGATGAACCTGATAGAAGTTTTTTTTCCAATAGTAAATTTCAGCCAACTTATAGTTTGCAATTAGAAAGTTTAAACTCTCAAAAGATCCATAGATTAGACAGTGAAAATATTCAGACAAGGGTTGAAAAGCATTCAGAAGAGAGTTTTGACAGTATTAAAGACCATTTTGACTGTCATAAACTAGATCATTTTTCAGAACTTTCAGACAGTTTGAAAACAGAAGAGATTAGCAAAAATGTCTTAAATCTTCCTCATGAAGGGTTAAAAGAAGAAAAATTTAAGGCTTCTTCTGATGAACCTTCTTTAGAGTTATTTAAAACATTGTTAGAAGATTCTAATAATAGTGTACATGATGCAGTTAGTGCTTTCTGTAGTCAGTTGAGTTTTAATGAAGTAGAAGACAAACTCCAACTTGCAAAGTTTAGCAATTCTATTGTGCAAATAACTGAGGAAAATAAAGGGTTAGAAAATATTGAAGAATTGAAATCAAAAGGAATGAACTTCTGTGCAAAACAGTGTGATACAACTTTACAAGAGGTTGTTTCACCATCTGTGAAAAATGTTGTTAATGCTACAGGCCATCTCAAGAAGATTGATAAATATTGCGTCTGGATAAAGGTGAAAAATACATTAGTGCCTGTGTGTTGGAGTCATATTTATGTTAATGGAAGAAGAGTGTGTGGAATTACTAAAAAGTTGGAAGATGTTTTAGAAGAAAATGCAGTTGTACATTTTGCTTATATGCATACTTTTGCATATAATTCTGAATGGGTATATGTGTATAGCTTGTGGAAAGGAAAAAAACCTAAACAAATATCAGAGCCCACTGTTGAAGAGTTTCTGAAAGAGCTGGAGTTAAAAAGCAGATCCTTTTCTGTTAGTTGTAACTCTACGTATAGTACAAAGAAACAAGACCAGATTGGATATAGAGGTTTGTTTCTTTCTTGTATTCTTTATTTTAATTTAAACTGTTTTATCATTCTCCTCCCTACTTATTGATTGTTTTTCATTCAGTGTTTACACTAATAATATTAGCTTTTAGGTTCTAGTGATTTTCCACTTTAGATTCAGTGCATTCACAAAATGTAGTTTGAGAACAGTATGAATGTGTAGGATGTGTAACTATTTTGTGAAGAAGTACAATAAGTACTTCTTAACAATCTACACAGTTGTACTTGTGAGACCTCAAATTATGACTCTTGAGATGATAAAAACAAAATATTTTGTTTTTTAACATATTTGATCTCAAATGAGATACTTTTTGTTTCCTTTTAATATCATTAAACATAGGAAAATGATGTTAAGTAAGCAAGAGTTTCATATTTCCTTAAGGGCTATGCCTCATAGATAAAGTCACTAACACATTAACAAATGGAAAGTTGGGTTAAAGAAGAACTGTATAATTCTGTAATAGTCATGCCTCAAAGATGCAATCTAAAATGCTACTTGCATTAAATTAACAATTTTCTTTTTTTCAGTATTTGCCCACAATTAATATGGAGTGAAATTCCTGATTAAAAAAGAAAACAGTTATTTAATAACTCAAATTGGAATTTCTACTTTACAAATTTAAGTTACAAGCTTCAAGTGACTGGTGTAAGATTTTTAGCTTTCTTGCTCCACATATTATGCAAACTTTACCTGTTTAAAATGATACTAATAACTTTGACAAAAAATGTCAAACAACACAATAAAATTGTGAGAACTGAAACTAGTTCCTATTTTCTTGAAACTTGTAGCTCCCAAACTCTAATCTTCTCACAAATTTTAATTTATTGCTATTTTACTCTTTGTGTCATTAAAAGTTTGGCTTCAACATACTTGTGTCAACTTGCCATTTTTAGATTACAGTGGATGTTTTAGCTTCTTTAATTCTTTTCTTCCAAGTTTCAGCTATATAGTTTTTACTTTCTGACTAATTATGACTTACCAGCTCTTCACATTCATACAGATTTTAGTTTCCTAGATTTGTTGTACTTTGAAGTTTACTGATGTTCGCATACTGCCTCTTTCTAAATGTTTGAGCTGAGCTTGCTTACTAATGCAGATTTTAAACCACTATCTCCCACTTTTAAGACATCCTTAAAATTTTCCACAACTGTCAATGACATACAGTTTATCAGAAGGTAGGAAATTGAACAAAATCAAGTAAGTCGAAGTGTAAAGGGTACTTCAATCAGGTCATTTACAGTCTAAGCCTATTTCAGGTGTATAATTTAATAAAAGTTGGTTTTGGGAGCTTGTACCTTAGTATGAAGTTATACATCAGTTTAAACTGAACTATTTACAACCCTTTTCCAGTTTAGAGTACATAATTTACAAAAAGTTAATTTAGCTACATGCAGTGGCATATCCTGAAATTTGAAGGGGGGGGGGGGGTACAAGTCTCAACATTCATATTGACCAATATTTTCTGTTTATTTTTATAATATCTAAACTTTATTATTTCCTTTACATTGGTTAAATGAGTGTTATAGCACGAGCACTTTAAGCTGTGAGATAGAAGATCATCAATTACTAGCTGCAGGTAAGTAGAGAGAGAATTTACCTTAAAAAATACAATGAAGATGAATTAGCAAGTTTATTCAGAAAATAATTATAGCTTCCAGGTTAAGTACAGACAGAATTTAACTTAAAATAATACAATAAAGATAATCAGCATGTTTATTCAGGAAATAATTACAATTTACAGAATTAATTACTGAGATGTTACAATGGGTTTAAACTTGTGAATAGACAATTGATGAATCATTTGCTAGCAATGAATTCAGACGTCAGTAGAAGCTAAGGTGTATATTCCCAAGCGAGAACTCATCTATAACTTCATCGTGATGAAGAGTCAAGCAGTGGACATAAAGCAGTGTTAGTACGTTCAATCTCACTTCATTCATAGTGCTCCTCAGTTATGACTTCAAGTATTTTAGAGCACTGAAGAAATGCTGGTTGGTGGCAGTGGTGATGGGAAGTGTTGCAAAAATCTGCAGTAGAGTAGTAATATTTGGGTATGTGCCCAATCTTTTGGCAACAGACAGTGACTCCAGAACTGCTTTAGACCTCTCCTTAGATTCCCGTATCTTCCAATAACTTTGCCAACACAGATATTCAGCTTCAACAAGAAATCTTCCATAAAATTCAACTGCATGTTTAATCGTTTCAAAGTTAGTTTCAACAGAAAGAGAAGAAGCAAGTTTACCCAACTGTAGATTACTGCTGTGTCGAGATGTAAATCTATCATGGAGTTGTGCCAGTATATAAAAGGGAGAAATAAAGCTCTCACGCTGATATTACTGGAGGGTTAGCTTTATTTTTCCGGTGATTGATGTTTCAAGGTATTGGAATGTCTTCTTCATACTATTTCTCATCTTATGCAAACAGACGGTCAAACATTTACCTTCCCAATAGGATTGAAGCACATCTTTGCAGGTCTGTATACTTCCTAAAGCAGCCATAAGGTATTGTTGTGTTCCCTGAAGTTTTCAGACAAAGGTTTGGTAACATTTAGGACTGTTGTTATTACTTCCAAGCTGACCAAGAAACCTGGGTCACAAATTGCCTTCTTATAAGCAGTTGGTTTGCCAATTACAGCAATGTTTGTTTATTGACAAAACATCTGGACTTGCTATTACTAATGGATATAATTCTTTAAAGATCAGGCTAGCTTGCTGATTCTCCACCAGTCATGTTTTGCAGTGATCTTTTATGAGCACTTGATGGATACATCTCAGAAGTATTGTCTTGTAAGACTGACAGCCTTTTGTGACACTGTTTGAAAAACAGTGCAATTTCATTCATAAAACTAACTGCTGATTGGATTTCCTGCATACTACATGCTTTCACTAAACAAACATTAAGAACATTTCTCAAGAATGTGCTTCTGGACATCATTTTTGCCACCAGACATGGCAGCAGCTCCATCGTACCCATGACCTACCATTTATGAAACATCCACTCCAGCACATGGCTGAACTGAATCATAGTTCATGACGTCAATGTGCAAACTGAAAATAGCAGCCAATAACATGCCACATTATTGACATCACTCAGCTCCTGCGATTCATGACTACGCTGTAATTGGAATTTTGGAAACCATGAATAGGATTTTGAGTGAGCTACATGTAAGTTGAAGCTAAAGAACATAAAACTGCAAAAATTTACATAGCAAAATTAGGAATTGCAGGGAAAAACTGGTCAAAAATAGAAATACAAGTGTGGGGGGCATGGCTATATGGCCTCCCCCCTTGAGGTTAGAAATGTGATTTTGAATGTTTAGGATAATAATTTGGTACACGAACTTCCCAAACAGCAGTCAGCTAGGGCATGGTAACTGGAGGCTCAAGGATCCCAAGTTGCAAGTTATATGTCTGTTTATCTCTCTAAATTCTGACTGAATTCATCAGGAAGAAAGAGTCGAAACACAGAAGATGCAGTCTTTATTTACTCAAAATCACATATACATATTAAAACAGATAGACATTAAACAAAAACTTTGTGAGGTCTCTCCCTCATAAATTCAGGGTGTGCTACCCCCCTCCTAAATTGAAAGCAAACCCAAAGTCAAAATATATAACAATAAGAAGTCTTGCACCATGAATTGAAGCAAGAAAAACTAAAAGCTTAAGGCTATACTATACAAAAAAAAGTTGAACCAAAGTCTTTGGAAAAATCCCAAAGTTTGCTGAAAGTTTGAATAAAGAAAAATCTGCTGCATGAAGGAGAACCTAGCTTTTAATACAAAACACAAAAATATTACTCAAAGTCAGGTTGCACATGACTTTAATTTGCTGCAAGTTGTGCAAGAGCAATGAAACCCTTGTTGAATGAGAAAAGACAACCTACTATTCCGATACAGTATTTCCCTCTTCTCACAAAATTAGATATTATCATCCAGTGCTGCCCTCTATGTGCAAACTTTTTTCTTTACATATGCCACAAGCCTTGTGCTCCCCCCTATTGGAATCAAAAGATTCCAACATGTCTCTCTCGCAAATCATCATGCGTCGCTTCTCCACCAATAGGAGCGTGACATACTCACGTGATGCATGTGACTCCCTCTATAAGCCTCTACTGAACTATCACTTCTTGTTTGGCAGTGCTTGTGCTTGGAAATGTTGCTTTGTTTGTTTCAAATTTCACGTTCAACTTTAGTATTCTTGCGAAGTGGTTTTTATTTAAATTACTTCCACGTTTATTAAGACTGTTTCCCCACTTTAATTTAATCTCAGTTTATTGCAGTTGCATTATTATTATTCATTTTGATTTTGGTTAACTCTTCTTGATTATGAATTCCAAAGTTCATGTAACCACTTTGGGGGTCACACCTGAGACTAGTGCTATGTCACAAGCTTCAGGTGTGGGCGATCCGACGGGAGATTTATCAGCATTTATTCGCAGGTGATATTGAACATTACATGGATCAACCTCCAGACCTCGTCCACTTCCTCCCAAACATGCTGAGCCTGTTCAGGCTGATGAGGACTTGGATCTCCTATTTCCACCTCCTGATTTTGCTGTGCCTTCCCATGCCCCTCCTGAGGAGTCAGTTAGGCCTACTAAGGTCTTTTTTGGATTTCGTTTCTCAGGTATGTGATGTTTTATCCTTTGCCTCTATTTCCTATGAACCACATCCTTCCTTACTGCATGACCAATCTTCACATCCCTATTTGGTTTTTTTCCCCCTCCCCAGATATTCGGGTACATGCTGGCCAATTTGCCTCACAATTAAGTGATGGGACTAGCATGGGCTTCGGATCAGTTTGCTCTTCCATATCATCATGCAGACTTTCATTTTCTAGATCAACAATTGTTAGGTTCTATTTTACCAGTTTGGGGTGGTGGTCCCTGAATCTCCTGTGAGTTTGACCCATGCCCAATTTCCCCACCTTCATCTTACCCTCACAACTTTTTTGCGATATCTCTCTACTATCAATCTCCTCTCTGAGGCTCTTCACTGAAATCCTGAGGGGTTTTCTGGTGAAATCCTCTCCCTTCTTTCCTCCATATTGGCTTATTTGTTATCTTCAACTCTGGCTTGGAAGGTCCCAACATGACCTTAACTCGTGTCTGTTTACCAGCATCTTATCTTCAGGATTTACGTATGACCCCATTTTTGTGGTGTTACATATTTGAAACGATCCCTGAGTCCTTGGAGTCACGAGTTGCATCAGTACAACAACAGTATACCCTATCCAATCTTGTTGCCCATTTGTCTCAGTTGGAGCCCAATATGGCACCTGTTACAGTTTTTACCCAATCTTTACCTGTCCCTCCTTCTCAAGGTGCCTCGTCTCATCGTTTTCTTCAACGATGCATATCACGTCGCCAACAGTATCAGTGACTAACCAATGGGAGCTCAACTTGCCAATTTTTCTTTATCAATGATGTCCTTTCATTGGGTTCTTCAAGTTTTATCTGAAGGATTTGTGGTCCCGTTTCTTTCCCCACCTCCCATGTCTCCTACAAGCGTTTCCTGCCCTCCGCCTCGGGATTCCATGACTAGCCAGCATCTATCAGAGGTGGTTCAGGGCCTACTATTTCAGCAGGCTATTGAACCTGTTCTACATACTTCACCAGGTTTTTCATCCAGACTCTTTGTTGCTCCCAAGAAAACTAGGGACTGGAGGCCTGTCATTGATTTGTCCCGCCTCAATCGATTTTTTCAACAGCCCCATTTTACCATGGAGTTATTTCTCACTCTGTGGTGGGAATTTTCTCTGGGCTTATGAATGACCAAAATGGACATCGCCAATGTTTATCTACACATCCGTGTCTCAACACAGTCTTGTCCATATCTTTGGTTCGTCCATCATAGAATGGTTTAACAATTTCATGCCCTACTCTTCGTGTTTGCTTCTGCCCCTTATGTTTTCTGTCAGATGGTCAGAGCTTTTCCTCTCCATCTTCATGGGGCTGCAATTCCACCATTATATGGATAACTGGCTGCTTATTGCTCATTCCAAACTGGAGTCGGCCACCCATACTTGTCAGCTCCTTCATGTGGCTGCTCAAGTGGGCTGGTTAATCAAATTGTAGAAGTCCTTCCTACCTCCTACCCAATACCTTATCCATTTAGGAGTCATTTTTAACACTCAGTCGAGCCCTATCTTCTCCCCTACAACTTCATTCCATGGAATTGTTTGTTCACCATGGTTCACGAGGTTCTATCGCTTTTAGGGATGTGGTTTTAACTGAATCCTCTTGGTGATTGACCCATGCACCCCAGCCCTAAATGGATGCATCTGTGAACAGATGTAAACCCAGGTGAGTAAATGGGATGCCCACTGACATATGGGCCTTGTCAAACCACCAAAGCAGATTGTCAAATAGGGTATGAGGAAGGGTAACAAGAGCTGCCAAGTGATCCCGAGCAAGGTTCCATTGATTATGAAGAGCCAACTGAAGGGATCGCATATGTGCACGAACAAAGGGGACCAGTAACGTCATTGCATTGGGCTGTTGACGAGCAGTCTTTGCATATCAATGTACTTGAGCTTCTCACGGTCTGTCGGGCTTTGAATCACTTCCTTCCTCTTGCCAGACATTGTCTGGTGATGATTCATTCCAACAATTCTACAGCAAATATCAGTCATCAAGGGACACCTGGTCAAGATCTTTCTGTTTTTGTACATTGGATCTCCTATATTGTGGCTCACACGCACCACATTCATCTCATTGCGTGTCATGTTCCTAGTGCTTTCAATTTTCCAGCAGATCATCTTTCCCACCCCAACTAAATTTATCCGATGGAGTGGTCTTTAGATCCCCTCATATTTTGGTGGTTTTGCAACCTATGAAGTTTTTCACATGTAGATGCATTTGCCACAGCCCTTACCTCTCCCAACATGGGGTCGATCAATTTGACCAAGTCATGTGACCTTTTGTACTCATTTAAAGTTGATATAAATTTAATACTTATAACTCTCTATATATTGGGTATATCTTCACGAAATTTAGCAGTCTTTCAGTTAATATTACAAGTCTTTCACATACAAAAAACTATATTTCTTAGTGAAGTATTTCTAATAAAATAAAATAAAGTTTTGTGCATGAATATATTGAATATTTGTTTTGAATAGTTTGCGTGCAAAGTAATTTTCATGTTTAAATTAAAAATACTTTTTGTCATATCAAAAAT
>NW_013666510.1:10752-14508 GCF_000517525.1 Limulus polyphemus
CAATAATACTCCAAAGAATATAGACTAATAACATGCAAAAAGTAGACAAATTCACTTACTTCTAAAAATGTTTGTGGCTTTCCTACTATGCCACAAGAGCCGTTCATCCAAGCTAGTCGTTAACTTTTCCAGAGGAATGATGTTGCTACTCAGAGTGAAATTGACGGTTATCTGTTCAGAACACAATGTTATACAATATGCCATTTGATAGATGAAAACCTTGACTTTCTATTAATCATAGGTAATATATAATGAAACATAAGAGAGAACTATCGACCAATTGTGAAAGAGACAATGTGACAGGTTGGTGTGGCAGGAGGGGTCTGATTTTCTCTTTGATAGCTCTGTAACCAAACAGTATTGAAGGCTATAAAAATTATGGTCTGTTTGAGCAATAATGATTTTATAGAGAGCATTTTACATTTAATTTCGAACATTTTTGAGGGGTGATGGATAAAATAGGGATGATGACATGTTAAGACAAAATGTGACACTTGATGATTTGCATGAAAGACATGTTGGAATTTTTTGATTCCAATAGGGGGAGAGCAGAAGGCTTGTGGCATGAGAAGAGAGAAGTACCTATTGGAAATACATTTTTAGCGTAGGAAAAATTATAACTTTTGGGACATTTTAACCAAGAAAATGCAGTTAATTGCCAATTATTAAATAAGGTCGTAGGCAGAGCTATAATCCAGAAAAATTAGCTGAGTTTACTTGTGTATCTTAAAGAGTTAAAGATTATGAAATGTTTTTATAGATCTTGTGTTGCTAGTTTGAGTTCATTGCAGTTTTACTGAATAGGTATTTAAAACTCAAAGGGCTACATTTAGTTTGGTTTTTCTTGTAGGTTTTTTTCATATGGTCCATAGCCAACAAAGTAGGTCCCGCAGCTAATTTAAAAAAAAAAAAAAAAGATGTGAGTTGTATAGTTATAGTGAAAATTTATTTTTATGTACAAAAATAAAATCGTCATTTTATTAATCAAAATAATATGGTAATTAATTCTGATATATTGAATCATTTCATTATAGTTCATGTAAATCTGATAGTTTAAAATTTTACACTAAACCACTTTTTTTAGTTGGAAAGATATTTGTCTTACAGTGACTTCTATATTTGAGTTTTGACTGTTGATAATGAAGATACTGTTGAAATTACTACTTACAGACAATTCCTTTGATGATCAGCGAGAAGATTCTTCCACCAAAAGTTCTGATGTAGAAGCTGCAAGTCACAAAATTTACTCCAAGAAACAGAAGTTTGGAAGAGTTCCTGATAAAGATATTTCTGATAAAACTTTGGCATGTTTTAATTCAACCGGTGCTGAGAAACATGAAGATCACAATAAAACAAAACCTGATAGAGCATGTAGGAATTTGTACTGTGTAAGTGTCAGTATCTGTTAATATTTTTCTCATAAGCTTTAATTTTGGAACATACTAAGTCTAGTTGAGATAGTGTGACAAATTCAGTCTGTGGTGTTAAATTCTGTAGCTTGACCTGTCAAGGAACTTGTATGTTGTTTCTAATGATAGTTGCATTATATCCTACTTGATCTAATGAATGGAGATACTTTGTGACTGTTACAAGAAGCAGAGATACTTTTTCATTTCAGTACTCTTTTTTTTTCTTGTTGGTTAGATACAAAGAAAGAATGTACTCTGTGTGTGTGAAAGTTTTGGGAAAAGGGTTGCTCTGATCTTTGAGAAAAGCAGACTCACTCCTGTCTTAAAAGAGCCAAAACATGCTTGAGGAAGTCCCATATTTGTCTGATTCTATTCCTGTACTGAATCTGTGTACTTCAACATAACCCATGTTTGTATTTCCTACAACTCATGATCTCTCATAAACTTCTTAACAGACCCCTTTGTTCTACTTCAGTGAATGAGATTTTTTTATTTCATCTTCAACACATTGTCTTGTTTCTTTCATTTCATCTGCAGCAAATCACTAAACCTGTCCTTCTGTTCATTACATTCACGAACATCTTGTTTTTATGGAGATCAAGTAACTATGCACAGATTACTTCACTTAAATAAATTTTGTTGCAAGTAATTAAGATCTAATTATTGCCAAAATGGTAGTTGGATTGGGTCTTCAATACCTCTTTTGCTCTTAACAAAAAAGCCTACGAAACAGTGGTAGACTGGCTCAAACATACAATTACAAATGAAGCCCAAAGCTTTCTCAGCTTTACCTCCTTTATAGATGTTTCATGGCCAACTTTTTCAATTAAAGTTCATTCCCATTGTAGGTGAACTGAACAGTAATCTTAGTCATTAATATGTGCCTTGGTTAATACTCTTGTGTCAGCTTATCCAAACAAAAATGTTCTATTCATCCTGGATACAAATGCCAGTGACAAAGGAATTGTAGCAGTGCTATCACAAGTACAAGATGGTGTGGAGCATGTTATACTATACACAAGCTGTACACTCATGCCCACCAAACAGCATTATTGTATGAGAAAGAAAGAACTATTCCCAGTGATAGTGTTACAATGGTTGAAATTTTAGAACTGGAAGGTATGGCCCCATGTTATATCACAGCATTTGAGGATTACAATTTTGTTGTTCAACATTGACTGCCAGGGAGCATTGAAATGCAGATATGCCTTCTTGCCAATAGGCAAGTTTCTGTTCCTTTGTAGAATGTCCAAACCTCATACATTATACTGCAATGAAACCTAATGTCTAAGTCATTATGATTAACCATACATATGATGTGGATTCTGCTGGTAAATGTATGCTAGTTGTAACAACAAAAAAAAGCTGTAAGAAGGACCTTGGGTCCTTACTGTGCAGCAAGGCAAAGCATGACCTTCACAGATCAGTGAACAATAATCTGTGGAGATTACCTAGTACATTTGTTGGGGTACACCAAGGAGTATCTTGCACTAAAGTTAACTTGCATAGACAGCCCCCACCCAGTTGACTTATAATGCTAGAAACTTGGTTTCAATATCTATGGTGGCCACAGCACAGATAGCCCATTGTATAGCTTTGGTTAACTACAAACAAACAAATACAAAGACAGTTCCATTGGCCACATTCCTGCAAGGACATAGAGTGTTGGTAAACTTCCTGTGCCTCTCAGAGGAAAAATCATCCACACCAGGGAAAACTGGCAGCAATTTGTGGATTATTCATAGAATAGCCCTTAATCTTACCAAACCCCTTCCAAGTTAATTAACATGAATGAATTTGTATTTCAACAAAGGGGAACGTTGACAGACGAGGGTATGCATCAAAAAGAGACAAAAAAAGAACACCAGTTTGAATGAAGGGATTGGATGTGGCTCTGGTGTACCCTAGTAGCATGACAACCACTCATATTCTTTTGGACTGGCCCATATTCAATGGTAGCTTAATCCATTAATATGAGATTCAGCACTGTGTGTATACAATAGTGCATTAAATGTATAAATAAGCTGAAATTATATGTTACTGAAAAGTCCCTGCAGCCCTGTCTTGACCAGGAGGTAGATTGTGAAAAAGATGAAGCTGTAGACAGTGGTGACAGCATAGTCAAGTACTACTACTACATATTGGTGGAGGAAGGAATGAAAAGGGGCCTTGAATCTTCTCTGGCTGTTTATAATAGTGGGAAGAAGAAGAGATGCCATCTGAACAAGCATTCTGTGTGGTTTTACAGATACAACAAGAAAATCGATCCACTAGTTGCTATGACTGGGAGTGAAAATCAACTCCTTGAACAGTTAGAATGGTAGGTTGTTCAATTGGTAGGTGAGAC
>NW_013666510.1:15508-17341 GCF_000517525.1 Limulus polyphemus
CAAATAACTTTCAATCCTTTCTCCTCTTTGCTGATTAATTTAAATTGACTCCTGAACATCCATACTTAGAAGGAATAAATTACTTTGGCCATCCATCTGGCATGATGAAGACCTGCTGGAGCTTTGAAGAATATTCCCTTGATAGGTGTACCGCCAAGGAATATAATTGTAAGTTATAATAATTTTTGATAATCTTCTCCAGATTTAAACATTTGTAACTGATCACATGTAAAACCATTATTTCATCTTTAACATCAGCATCTTCATGCAAAACACATTCATCACTTATTACTGTATGGTAGCTTTTGTGTCCAAGACATGAGCATCCACTTTGAAATTGCCTAAAAATTGGGGTATCAGGAGCTTTTGTGATTGGCAAAGAAGCAGATACAACAGACCCAAGCATTATGTCTAAAAGGTGGTGTCAGCATGTTAACCACAACAGTTCTTTCTTTGTCTTCTGCTCAAAGAGAACACATGCTTCTTTTTCACAGCCAGTGTTAGATGTTGTTATATCAAAACTTGTGCATTGTAAACCACCTTTACTGCAGAAATCCTAGTAATTGCAAGCAGTTGATCTACTCCTTCACCCAAAACCAATATAGGAAGACAGTCAACAGTCACATTTCCAGTTGTAACCTTTAATAGCTTTCCATCCCAGTGTACTGTCAAAGGAACTTGTGGCCTAAACTCTCTCTTCACATTCTCAGCCAGCTCATTTCAATGTTTCATTCTTTATCTTCAAGTAGATGAATAACTCATGCTAAATTCATCTGGATCATGACCAATGCTATGAATTGCAAATGCCAATATGATTGCTGCCCGTTGTTCACTGATCTTGGTTACATCCAGAGAAGCAGACAACTTGTCATTTAATAATACTTTTTGCTTTATTGGTCTTGCAGATTGACCACTGTTACATGGTGCCACTTCTTCATCAGCTGTTTCAGTCTCAGATTAAAACTCTGAAGACAACATGAGGCTAATTTTTTATTCAACTTTTCTTGTTTGACTTTCTCCTAGTAGACATGTTATCTTTTTTAAATAGTATGCTCTTTCTTTGCTAAGCACTTGGTCAACACCCATCATTTTACCATCAAATTTTGTATAAGAATATCATGGTAGCTTCTGAACTTGCATAATAGCACATTGTCAGCATGTTGTGTAAAGAAATTTTAATTGTAGCCTTTGAAATACAGGAAATATAACCTACCTCGACATGGAGTGAAAGAAAAACTCCCTCAGTCGACAAAAGCTGGCAGTGTACTGAGAGCTTTACCCTGTGGCTTGAGCATCCACAATTGCTGCATTAGCTAGAAATATTTTCTATGGTAACAACCTTTAAATGTGATTTAAATACAATGAAATTTTACTCAAAGTACTTTTTTTTATTAAAAATAATAAAATGATGGGGTGCCTCTTTGAAATATCAAGATTTTAAATTTTTGAATCACCCTAATACACACACACATGAATATTCAAAGCACCACCAAGTTTGAAATATCATACCTTTTTATTTATATTTTTCGATTTTGGTATGTTGATAGCACTTTCCCAGTTTAAACACTGCTCTTGAGCTGACAGCTCTTCTTGTATCTAGCACTATAAAAGAGCCATTGGTTGAAGATCAGTGTTAAAGCTGTGAAAGCACTACCAATCTACTGAAATCAAAAATATAAATAAAAACATATATTTCAAACCTGTTGATGTTTTGAAAATTTATATGTATATATATATATTGAAATTCACTAGGTTTCAAAAAATTAGGACAGCTGATGTTAGTAGATACAACATGCAAAATATCAATGGTTTTTATGACTTGAGGTAAATTGC
>NW_013666510.1:18288-44688 GCF_000517525.1 Limulus polyphemus
CATTTTTTTGCCCCATTTGCAATGTGTATTTAAAAGTTTTTTTCTCTACCTTGAAGTGTTACCCTTTGTTATATTTTCCTATCTTTTGGTGCTCCCTTCCCACTTCCTTATTATTAGATGATACACACCTCTTCACACAGTTAAGCTATCCTCCTCATGCATCTGCCTTAGAGATTTGCATGCAACTAGCTTTTAACTCCAACCTAATCTCACAAGTTTTCTCATGAATTGCACTACTGCATAATGACATCATGCAGCAAAAGCCCTCCACCTATAGGAGGGTAACACAACCTACCTGTACAGTAACTCCCTATATGCTTTTGCACTCCTGAATTTTCATTCCTTTCCTCAGCACTGAATGCATCAGACATGTTTTTTTCTTTATCAAAATGAAAGATGCCTTGTGTTATTGTTTGACCTTAATGATTTTCCTGTCCCTTCCTCTGTTCTAGTATTTGTATGGGTGGCTGGACTGATCCCATATCACCATCTGTGTTCCATTACCTCCACCCAAACTGGACCTGCACCTCATCACCTATGCTTCCCCCTTTTGTTGGGGAGCATCCCTGAATGATAATTTTACATCTGCCACTTGGACCCAGGATGAATCGTCCCTCCATATCCATGCACTCAAACTTCCGGGAGACCATAGAGCATGAAACCATTATTACCATTCCTAGTGGTTCATTTTGTTATGTTTCATTCTTATGACTCCTTAGTTTTTTCCTAACTTCACTGCCAGGGGGAATCCAATCCAGAACTATTTGCTTTCAAACCCTAGATATTCCTTATTGATCTAATTCTGAACAGGTTGGTTTCCTTGCCTGCTATATATCAGGTATTATGAACGTGTTGCAGGCTGCCTCACTTGCCCAAACCATGTTCTACCTGCATATTGTCTCTTCTTCCCCAGTTTTCCATTGGGGTGCTCTCTTAAAGACTACTTATTATTATATTACTAACCCTCAGTTTCATGCTTCCTCTCTCTTCTGACCATCTGTTCTCCATCCCTCAGCCCTGGCTTTTGCCGCCTTCCACCAGGTCTGGTCTTATGCTTCTATAATGCTCACCCATCTTTCCATCTTTTACCTTCAGTCCTGGCCTTGACTAGAGACACTCCTAGTTGTGTCCTCTTTGTGCTACTCCTTCAGATGGCTGAACCTTGGTTGCTTCTTCTGTGCCACCTGACAATCTATTCCCCTCTTCCCCCTGGCAATTATACATTATATTGCTTCAATATTTCCCATCTCCTTAACATCAAGGGATTTTTTTTCATCCACCTTCATGTTTGGATTTGTCTGGTCCATTGCCTGTTGCACCAAACTTTCCAATCTCGTAATCTCTTTACCTTTCCCATTCTGGGCATCCTTCTACCTGGTCCATTTTCCCACATGGCAGGTGTGACTTTCAACAATGGTCCATTTGTTGACACCATCCTCCTGATTGTCCTACCATTGGACATCTCTCTTCCCTTTACTGTTGAGTGGCAAGGTTTAGCTGTCTCCACTGTTGCTAGTTATTAGATGGCCTTGTCTTCAACATTTTGACTTTTTCAGTACTGTAAAGTGTTTCCTCCCCTGTTCTCTCCACCTTGTTTCAGTCCTTCCTTATCCGTAGACACACTCTCCCTGTTTCCATGCCTGACTGGGACCTCAGTATCATCCTGCACCCTCTTAGCCATGTCCTTTTGAGCCCTTGGCTACCACTTTTCAGACAAATTTCTCTTACTTCAGATTTAATGTTACAGACTCATCCTGTACCCCTTTCCTTTCTTCCTATGTTTTCAGCTGCTTGGGTAGGAGACCTCTCCCATCTATTTCACCCTCCTGTGATCATTTGGACCTGGACAGACTTTTGTGCTCTGTTTTATGCTATTTGATGCTACTTGGCTCATACCTCTCACGTTGGGGTTTCTGTCTTCAACCCTACAATCCCGCGGATTCCTCTTCTTCCAGGGACAAATCTCCTTCTACCTTTATAGGTAGGATCCACCAATTTCTATGTCTGGTCTACTGCTCACAGATGGTCCTTATTTTGTCCCATCAGATTCATCACCTCTCTCAACAACCAATCACAACACGTCCTCCACGATCCACCAGGATACTATAAAAGACCTGCAACAGCTTATACACACTGATCCGAAGATGAAAGGTGGAAGACTTTTGAAATGTCATCCTTTACACTTGTGTTGTTTCTACAACAGGCAGTTGTTGCCCATTCCAGTTTGCTCATCTTGAATACTCTGCCTAAACAATCTATCACGGAAGGGAAGAAGGTTATAGTATGCAAATATTATGTGCCTGACTCTGCTATAATATATATATTCCAAGCTCTAATTTTGGAAAACTTTAAATCCATTTCTGATGGCATGCACAATAAATGCTGAAATTCACCCTGGGCTGCTATGTTTTGTTGCTTGACCTTGTGTATGGGGGAATACCTTGTGAATATTATACGAAGCATAAATATATTCACCAAACTCGCTGTCCCTGTCTGAATCTATTCCCATGTCTGTCGTGTGTACTTTTTAACTATTTCCCCTTTTTTTACTTCAATAAAGTGTTTTACTGTTATTTTAACTTCAATATGATGTCTTACCTCTTTCACTTCACATAATCTATAGAGATTAGATAACTGTGTGCAGGTATGATTAGTAATTGTGTGCATTACTGCAAAAAGTTAATTCTTCTATGTAAGATTATATTCTATTTATTAATAATCTACATGCAACAGTGGTCTATAGGGGGAGGGGCCTTCCTGGACTTCTGTCTCTTAAATCCCTCATAGAGATATAGTACTGACATCTAATAGACCTCTGGTTAGTGTAGAAGGACTTTTTTTCATCACGTTAAAATGGACACGGAAAGAACAAATATTGAAGACTATATAATTTTTTTTTTCACTGTCAAATATTTTTAATATAAAAACCTTTTTTTTAAAGGACTGTAGCTTTTCTTTTTAACTACGATAATTTAGAATTAGTATTGCATATATAACTTACATTTTCACTGGATAGCCATGAATCTAGAAAAGTCAGGAAAATTGGGTTTCCTCCCCCTACATTTTTTTTATCTCTTAACCAGCATACATGTGTAAACCATATTGCATAGCTGTACCATTTATTAGTATATTTTAACATAGTGTTAAATAGCAATTATTTATTACTTTATATATTAATAATTATCCAATTCCTTACTATATAAAACCAAGTATCGTTCTTTGCTTAAAGGTGTATTTCTGTAGTACAACAGTCTAAAGTAAGTTCATTCTGAAGCTTTTATCCCTCTTTATAACTAGATTACAAGCTAAAACTGTGTCAGTGGCTGGGATTTGATCCTGTGTCTTCTTGATGGAAGTCTGGTTTGTTATCCAGTTGATAATGACTGGATAATGCACCATATTTTCATCAAGAAGACCTAGGATTGAATCCCAATCAGTACAAACATAGAAATGGTCCTTCTCAGACCTTTCCTGAAGATGGCAGCAGATTAGCAGCTGAAACCTAGGATAAAACTAGTTAATTAGTATCTACTTATGAAAAACCATCCTTATCTATCAGTAATTAGACTAGACTAAGGTGATCATATGGCCAACTAATCATGACAGTAATTCACAACCTTTCACACAACCCTACTCTGTAATAGTCAGAATATTTAAAAGCGTTTTCCTTCCCAACTACATTTCTTCAACGTTTTCAGTGTTTTGTAAAGTCTGGTTAGATCTAATATTAAATAATTTTAAATGAAGCTATAAAAGATTCAGAACTGTTATATTTAATACATGCATGATTTATTACATATTATTTAATACATTATTAAAGTCAGTGTTTTAAATATTGTTATTTCAGGAAGACTCTGGTAGTGTAACTGCACAGACACCAAAGCTTTTTCTGGCAGAGTTTAAGAGTAAAGGAATCCAGACAAAGATAGAGGGAGTCCCTTTATGTACCTGTTTACATTCTCAACATCAAGCAAGTGTGAAGAAAGTGGTTAATGTCAGCATACAGACAGAGAGTTGTGAGGCCATTACTGATTCCACACAGACATTTTCCACAGGCGAAATTTTTTACTCAAGGGTGTATCTTGATGCTGTTGATTAACTTGAAAGGTGTTACGTATGAATGAATCTAATTTAATGATATATATATATAGCTCAGTTACCTACCATAACAGATAAAATTTAAATATCTGCAATACATTTTGACTAAATCTTGATTCAATGAAAATTCTTTGGTGAGTTTCTTTGATTTAATTAAACTTGTACTAAAATTTTGTCTTGCTAATGCATAGTTTTAATATTTGTAGTCTTCTGTTATGGTAGTAACAGTAATAAGAAGAAAAAAGATAATACAGTGAATGTTACTTAAAAATAAGCCTGTGTTAACCTTGTCTCTATTTTTTTTAATTTTATGGTTTGTTTCTATGTTAAGTGCTTGCCCGCTTACCAGTTTTAGGGAAAATTGTGCTACTCTAAACCTTTTAAGGCTTTATTTTTTTCTTTCTCTTTCCCCCTCATCAAAACCATATACTCTGGTACTTAGATACAGTAAAAGAATGAAATTAAAATTTTAACTTGTTTTAAGTATGTTTACTGTGTTATTGATCCTTTTATATTACCAATAGAATTGATAAAATATAAATGTAGAGGCAGTAATGTAAAAAAAGATAGATCAGGCATCATGTATCTCCATTGTTAAAAGTAATATTACCTGCATTTGAAATAATTACTGAAATGTGTAGCTGGTACAAGTTTCTCTTTTATAAATCATTTCTAGAAATCACAAAGGTGATCTGATAAATAGTAGAGTTGGTGGGGCCCAGTCATGTGTTCAAAATTATTGGGGATGATAGATACAGTAGATGATGGATATATGCATGTGACTTGATTACTGTATGTAGCCTATTTTGAAAAGAGTATTACTTACTATTAAATGTGAAATGAATTATTTGTCATATTTAGGTCGATACCTAGTATATTAAGTATAAGTTTGGCACTTAGCTGCTTTAAACAAAACAGCAAAGAAATATTATAAGTAGAAGAGAAGTAATATAATATAAACATTTTTCAAAACAGATTAAATAAACCTAAATATGCTCCTGATTGTCAATTCAAGTTTTGAATATCACTCCAAATGTGATCTGTGAGAATAGATTAATAACTGCATATCCCCACCATCTCTATACAATTAGTTCATTATTACACTTGAGTAGTTTTATCTGTCTTGTCACTTGTGTAGTGCACTGAAAATATTGGGACATTTATTTTACAATTTTCTATTATATGTGAAATATATATAAAGATTATACAACTTATGGTACTTTGCTATCAATTATAGTTTGTATAAATGGTACCTCATGTTTTATAAAACATAAACTGATGGAAAAATGTTTTAAGATTTGAATATCTTTAACTTATTTTTTTACAAGAGAAAATTTTGTTGTGTATATAGCAGTTGTTAAAAATATAGTTACAAAAGGGGAGAATTTGTCTCAATGCAGTGACACTTGTGTAAAAGAAAAAAAAGTGTTTTAAAAAATTATGGTTCAAACTCCAAAAGGTAGCGAAATATTAGAAAATAGGCTTAAAAATTGTTACAAAAATAGGTTTACCTTCCTCTTAATTCACTCATTGCAGCTCAAAATTAGATTTCTGGTATTGAACAAAAAGCTCATTGGGAAGTGAGTTGTGGGAGACAAAAGATAGATCTAAAATGCAATTTTTTACACAGCATTGATTTTGAGCTACAGTGGAGAAATTAAGAGTAGAACAAAAACATTTTCAATTAACTTGTTTTTATAGCAGTATTTTAAAGTATACAAAATGTAACTGTAGTGTTTATACAAAGTAGCCCTAAGAATGTTTTCAGCATTTGGGGAGGACTGTGCAAGTTCCACATCACCCCATTCAGTCTGTGTAATGCCCCACAACTTTTGAATGGTTGATTAAACTTACAGTGAAAGAACTGAAATGGAAGAGATGTATCATATATATAAGTGTCATACTTGTCTTTGGCCACATAATTCATTGATGCAGTCTTTAAACTGAAACCGAGAAAGTGTGTGCTTATGGGTATAAAGCATAATTTCTCAGTAGCATAGTTGATAAAGATTGAGTGTCCACTGTTTCTTCAAAGATTACAATGGTCAATGACTGGCCCACACCTTTTGACAAACAAGCTCAGATGAGGCCCGGACCATTTCACATTGTGAGGCCCCCCTCATTTTTTAATATTTTAATGTAAGGAATGGCATGTAAAGAAATTTTTATTCGTAGAATGCATGACTGTATAATTTTATTTAGCTTTAGGCACACTGGCTTGACTAGTTTGTATATTATAGTGTCTCTAAATAATGCCACTCAGAATCCAAAAATTTATTATACAAATAAAAAAACATAATGATGACACTATTGTTTTTATTAAAACCGTTATTTCAGAAAGGCCTTTTATTATTTTTTCTCCGTTAAGTTTTCAATTAGGGCAGAAAAATCTAGCTTTCATGCTATGTCACAGTTAATATTGAGCATGGCTATGCCATTGAGACGCTTTGTGCCATTGCAGATTGATGGTAGTTTTTAACTTGGTTTAGTACACTAGTATAGTGTTCTCCTGATGCTACAGAAGCAGGCAAACATAGAAATATTCGTATTGCAATTGTCACGTTTGGAAACACTTAGACTAATCCCAACTCCAGAATTTGTTCCAAAATTTTCTTTGGCTTAGTGCCACAATTTGTCAAATTTGTGTCACTAGATTCGTTTACGAAATAGCATTTTGTCAATGAGTTCCTCAGATACATGTTCTGAATACTTTTTTTGAAAGTTATTGGTGGATGAATACTTAGGGTATTGAAATCCCACAGAAAACTGAAAAGGGAACATATGTTCCTCAAAGACTCAAATTGTCTGTTCAAATCACTTTGAACAGAACCAGTGAGCACAAAAAACATGTGCTTTTAAAATACTCTTCTGTCTCCTTTTTCAGTTGGAAAAGTACATTTTGTGGAAAACTTTGGAGAAATACCAATGCTTTCTGCAACATGTTTGCATTCAATCAAGATTGCATCCCAGTGGTCACGAAAATGCTGAACATTTTTGATGAGACTCTCAATGTTGTTTTTTTTTCAAGATCAAGCATAGCTGTGCAAAATTCTATCACGAGATTTATCTGATGAATCAAATGTTGAAAAATACTTTTCAATACTATGGATTTCCATTTTGGCATGTGCAGTGAGATTGAACTTCAGCCAGTGCAGCTCTCACTTCTGCAGTATGGTTTGCAATGGGCTTCACAGCATTTACTTTGGCTCTTCAGTATGCATCTGACAAACCATGCAATGAAACTAGCAAATGTTTCTTCAGAATTTCCCACCTTTGTGGGCTACTGCTGAAACAGTTAAACAGTTGCTTGATCGTTCCGAAAAAAGTTATTGCTTCCTTACACAATGCAGCAGAATCAACACAAATGAGGTTCAGTGTGTGATTGCCGCAGTTTGAGAAAATGGCAGTGGGATTTTTTTTTTCCATTAAAACTGCTTGGGCTCCATTGTATTTACCCACTATATTTGCTTCTTGTCATACCCTTGTCCAATGCAAAATTGGAAGTCCAGTTTCAATTCTTCAAGAATAGTCAAGATGCAGTTTGCAATGTCTTTGCATGTATTTTTTTGTTGATGTTGTCAAGTAAAATGAATCTTTCTTGAATTGTGCACTTTAGTGCATCGTAAATTTTTTTCCTTTATTTTCAAATACTGGATGACTACAGTTGTCCGTTCTTTATGTGAAACATCTGGTGTTGAATCAACAATTACAGAAAAGTACTTCCCCTGTCGAATTTCTTTCAAAATCGCCTCTTGAACAAATGATGCACAAAACTCAGTAAACTAATTTTGTATACTTTGTGAAAGGTAGTGCATTTTAATGCAATGATGACTTTCTTGAAATTTTTTAAGTTGTGTTACATGTGCTTTCAAAACAGGGTTGTATTCACTGAGAAGCTCTATTATGCCCAAAAAGTTTACATTTGGATGGTTGCTAATATGCTGATTTGATCCAAAGAAGACTAGACCTCATTCAGAAAGAAACAGAACAACATGCAAAATACATTCAAGGATTTGTTTCCATTTTGCACCTTCGGCATGTAGCTCACGCAGAAATGAATCTTCCACTGCGGTTTTTGTAGTCACAGCTTTTTGGGCACATCTCCATGCTACATGGTTTTCTTTATGACTCACAGAATTTTCATGTGCTGGAATACGATCTTTTAGCTTTTTCCAACCTCTTTTGATACTTCCAGCCATACTCCATACAAAGAAATGATTCATTTGTGCTGCTAGCACTAAATCTAGACTGTCTAGTATCATTTTCCATAAGAAAACATGGAGTGCAAAAAAACAGCTTGTTTTCACTCACTCCAACACAACTAGTCCGTTTTGTAAATCTCACCATTTTGGCTTCTTTTAACCAACAAATGAGCAGGAAAAGAATGATTTTGTTCATCATTTGGAATGTCAAAATGAGTGATTTTGAGGAAAGATTTTTTTTGCACGGGGTTATGTCTGTTAAGAAGCCCAATATCATTACATATGGTTGAGTCAAGTGCAGCTGTAGATGCTGGTGCATTTGCATCTATTTGTTCTTTAGTTTGCTCATCGTGCACTTGTGCTTGAATATCAAAATCATCTTGTCCCTGTGGTTCTTGTTCAAGACTAATTTGCCATCTTTGTGTTTCTGATGATAATGATGAATCTTCACTCTCTGGACTTGGAATTTTTTGAGTAAAAAAATCACTTATTGGTTTGTAGATACTTAGTGCTTCTTCACTTTTCTTCTTTTTACACGCTTTATTTGCTCCACTTTCAAAAGCCCTTTTCATTTTGGTTTCTGAAACACTGAAATTAAAATTAGATAAAAAATCACAAAGATGAATAATAAAAAATTCAGTGAGTGATGTATCAACTACCTCATAATTGATTGATTACATACTAAAAAATTTTAAGCTGTTAAAGTCATGGAATATATGTTCTAGAATCCATTATTATGGCAGAAGTAGAAGAAATATGAGGTTCGGACCGTGCGGTAAGGAGTGGGTGGAGGACAGGTGGCATCAGCTGAGTTCTTGTTTACATTATGTCATTTTCCAGTACTTTGTGGAGAAAAGTGTGGGAGTATTAAGGCAGGCATTTTGAAACTCCTAAAGAATGGTAGATTCAGCACAAAAAGGGGAATGTTTTTTCACAGCCATGTATTTTAGTCGAGAATCACAGTATATGGTAAAAGTTTCAAATTCAGCTCAAGTTGAGAAACACAGCCAAAGGGTTAAAGTGGAGGACCATGCATCCTTGGCTGATGTGAGGCCCAGGCTAAATGGCCCTGCTGACCCCCCCCCCCCTCTTGTAGGGCCTGACCGAGACATGGTACTCAACCTGTAATGTAGTTAGTGGTCGCCAGGGAGCTGAGGCAGGAAATTGTTAGGGCTTTGCATAATGCAAGGACTTTAGGGTCCTAGGGACTGCCTCAGACTGTCAATAATGTTTGGAAGTGTTTTTGTGATCCCATTCACTTAAAGACAAGGAATAATGGCATAGAGTTTGTACTCAGTGTTCTGCCCAGAAAAAAACAATTATTGTCCCAGAGAAGGATGGATTCAATTCCAGTGAGAATTTCACTGGATTTAGCTAATATTCTGCCACCATATACTGGTTGTTAATGGTTACTTCAGGAAGTGGGCTGAAGCTGTTGGTTGAACAATGGATTTCATGATTTGACATGCCTAGAGAAATTTGCATGGATCAAGGAGACAACTTCAACAGCAAGTTGTCTGTAGAAATGTAATGAGTATTGGGAATAGCAAAGACACTTCACCGTGTCATCCTCAATTTGATGGTTTGGCTGAATTTATTAACCCTGACCAAACTGGTTGCTTTGAGCACATACTGTATATTGTTATGGCATACTGTACAACAGTAGACTGAATGTTCACCAAATCTTCTTGTATTTGGAACAAGTACAGCTCCCAGTGGATCTGATTTTTGGTCCTCCACCCAGTACAGAAATATTGCAGTATTCACAGTAATATGTGGAATGGCTGCTTGCTGCAATATCTGATTTGTATTATTTCATGTGGCAGCAGATGGGTAAAGTGGCCATAAGTCAAAGCCTAATAACTGGGTATAGTTGTAGAATGTGCCTCCAGTGCAAAAATAACTCAGTTCTGGTAGGAATGGTCCATATTTTGTGTCTGAAGCTAAATGGAGTGAATTATGATTTTAAATGATCTTGCATGCACTTGCCAAACGTTCAACAAGCTAAAACTATGTGACTGAAGAAACATCTTGAAAAACTGGATACTCCAGGTATCAGAGATGGATGATCAAGTTGACTCATATGGTCTTATCTCAGCTGATGAGGAGGGTGTTTATCTGATGTAGTGGAGTTTTCACAACCCTCAGATTGCAGTGTTGACAGGATAAACATGGTGCTTTAGGATGATTTTTGTTATGATAATTAAGATAATTCTGCTTCCCTCCTTTCATGCTTACTACAATGGTCTTTGTATATGTGGTTGACACACGAAATGTGATCTAGATGGATGTTTATAGAATAACCAATTTTGGATGATTTCCATCTGTGATTATTTTCATCACTGTTTTAATTGCTCAATAGGTGGCATCTACAGAATTCTCTTCAGTACATTTTTCAAACAGCATTTGGAGTAAGCACTATCACAAGTCTGTTGCTATAGGAGTCATGAAGCCATTCAGTACATCATGTACAACAAATTATGCATCAGTTAAGTCTATTGCTATAGGAATCATGAAACTATTCAATTGTAACATCATGCATAGCAAATTGTACATCAGTTTTTATATGATGCAGAAATGAAGCTTGTGAGGAGTACACACAATTTTTTGGTACATATTAATCTAGTTTGTGTATGTGTTATAGTTGTAATTGTCTTAACTTACATTCTGACTGAATTATTAATCTATCACAGGTTGGTTTAACTTGGAAGTTTTCAGTCCTGAATTTTTCTATAAAAACCACCATTTTTTAACCATTGGCCATTTTATTTGGAAACAATTGAGGAACACTTTACGAAAAGACAGCAAGATTGAAGGATGAGATGCTCCTTGCTGAGCTGGAAACACCGAGTGCCATTTCAGCAATCAGGCATCATTGTTTAAGTGAGAAAAACCATAAATCTGTGAAAGAGGATCTGGCACAGCCTGCAGCAGAAATTATTACAGCATTGAAAAACCAAGACTCTCTTCTTCAAACCATGGCCCTTTTAATAATGGTTCACACTACCCAATGGTTATTTACATAATAGTAAGCCAACATTGGGTCAGTTTTGCTTAACTAATGCCAACAAAACAATCATTAGCTAGTATTGACCCAACACTGATCTGTTATCTTGGAAGATGAAGGACCTGTGATCTTTTCTACTGAAAGTTGCCACTCCAGTGAAGTCCCAATCAAGAAAGATGAAGAACAAGGCTCCAGGCTTGGCAACACCCCCCACTTCCACCAGATACATCACTGTTTCAAAGTAAATTCATGAAGGAAGCAGCCTGACAATTTTGGAGCATGAATACAACAACTGTTAGGCTTAAGCTGTAGAATGGGTGGAGATTTGGGCTTCAATTCAAAAGGAAGCTGTCTCCTGGACTATCTGAACTCAGTTGCCTTATGGAGGAAAACCAATGACTCCAAGAGGAATTAACAAACCTTAAAGATGAGATTCAGAGATAAGGAGATTTTTTGAAAGACGACTGTTGAAATGCAATGGTCTGCAGAGAACTTCAGCAGATATTTTGTAATTTTTCCTTTGAAATATGGTGTATCGTGATTTTTCTTTATTACTCAACAATATATTGTTCTAACTAATGTTGTTAAATTTTGTTTCTATCTCAACATGCATTTTCTGGTAACAATGTGCTTACTTTATCTCGGTTTCCATGATTTTAAGTTGTTCCTAATAATTTTGTTTAATTTCATTTTTTTTATTTTGGTTGCTCCATTTATGTTGAATTTAACCCTCATCAGCACACCTTTAAAAAGTTATGCTGTGGAACACCTGGGGTACAACTAGACCCCAGCACAAAATTACCATTATAGTAATTACTAAAATTCTAAAAAACAATTACATTACAAGTTTTATTAGGGTTAGCATGCAATGTGAACAACATAAAAATATATGTATTGTAGAGGAAATATGCTGACAAGTAAAAAAATTACAATGTTCCTCAGTATACTGTGCAGTGATGGGTAAAGTTCTGAGAATATTGACTTGAGTAAAAATACTGTTACTTTAGAAAATATTCACTCAAGTAAAAAGTAAAAGTACCAAATATATACAGTACTAAAGTAGCAATAAAGTGAAAAGTATCCACAAAAAATAAGTAATGATAGCATTATTAAAAATAGCATACATTCAACTTAAATTCACACACAAAAGGCACTACTGAATATAAACTTTATTTTTATTAAAACAATCATTATTTCTGTCTGTGGTACAGCTCTTCACACACTCCACTTATTATTTAGCTTTAGCAGCAGCTAATTTTTCATAGTTTCTACTAGACAGATTAGCTTGTCTCAGTGAGAACAAGAGCCCTGCAGAACTAAAGTGCTCGAATGCTGGAACTTCACTGAATTTCTCGCTATTGTTTTCAGTGAAAATACATCTTTCAATAAGGCCATGGATAATTATTTGTGTCAGACATGATGGTCACAGTGGGACAAAGTTATCACAATCAACAGTAGATGTAAAATGGCTGCATTTTTCTTCCTGCTCAGCAGCATAGAAAATACCACTACTTGTGATTGTCTTATTTGAAAGAGTAGGCATGCTCTGATTGATGTAAAAAAAACAAAAACTATCACCATGGAAAGCAGTGTGATTTTCTCCAATTTTTTTCAAATGTAATGACAGTTTTACAAAAGAAATGTAGAGAATTAAAAGTAGATAATTCATTCTTAATTTTATTTAAGTAACACTAAATCCCAGACAAGTTACTTCATTACTCCCCAACTCTGAGTATACAAACAGTGTATCAAAAAAAAAAAAGCCAAAGTTTTATTATACTCTTATATTCAAGTCATTAACCACCAATATATGATGAAAATACTGCAAAATTCAACTCGAAGAAAAATGAAAGTGTACGTTGTGGACCACCTTGGTTCCGATTAGACCCTAACACAAATGTATCCTTATAATAGGCTATGGATTGAAAATCTAATAAGCAGACTATTTACAACAATTATGAAACAAAGTTTCTATTATATAGGGTATTATAAGCAGTGATCACAGAGAACTCCTTCTGAGGAATGATATGCACATACATGCTTACCACAATGATGTTATAATCAAACACCAGATGACACTGTCCTACTTTGATTAATTACACACTATAACAGCCTATATAGTGATGGTCAATAATAGTACGTGGTTCACCTGGGCCCCGGATAAATATTACATTGTAGCTACACACTCCATCTGCCTGTTTTGAAAACAATAGTGTCATATTAATCAATGGTTTTTGCTTGTCAGTTACATGAAGTTGTTGGGGTCCATGTGGATCCCAGTTGTGCTGATGAGGGTGATGTTCCATTCTGTATTTTGATTCCACTTGTTTTCTGATCTGGGTTTTGCATTGTAATTTATTATTGAGTTATATTCATTTACGCTTTGAATGTATGAAATGGCTGAAGTTTTGTTGTGATTTTGTCTTGCATGTTTATTTAAGTTTGAGTGTAGTAATCTGTATTACCATTATGTTTTGAATTTAGTTCCATTTGCAATTTACTTTTGTTTTGTACCGAGATTTATTTGTAATGTAAATAACATAATACTGTTTGGTTAATAAGGAATTAGTGTTTAGAAATAGACTTGTGGGTGCCCATTTTCCAAAACTGTCCATGTTAGATTTATTATTTGTTTACCAGTACCAAAACTTCATTTTGTGGGAATTGGTGGCTTTTCTGCTGGATATTGTTAGACCTGAATATCACATTAGTACAGTTCTTCCGGTCTTTTCTTACTTGTGAAAAAATCGTTCTTTTCCTCCAGCAGTAAAAGTTATCAATCAAACAGAAAAGTTTAGCTAGTTCAAGAATACAGCAGATTATCACTCCAGTAAGTGTGAATATTATTGCAACACTGGTGTCTGCCTTTATCACTTTCTTGTTTTCCAAGTTTCATTTACTTGTAAAATGATACATTTTCTTTCCAGCTTATCGTAATTATGGTCTTGCAAATTACTGCCTGTTGATTAGTTTTACCTCTAAACATCACAAAGAATTATTTTTTTATTTCAATTATTTGTAATTTTTCTTTTAATAAATTTTATATACATGTATAAGGATTGTAGTTAATTTTGCTCAGCCAAAATGAAGTTATAAAAATATATTACAGCAAATGTTCAGTTCTGAAAATTAAAATTTTCTGGAAATCAAAAATTAGGATAAATGTTGAGTTTAGAAAACTAATGTTTAATACAGAATGACAATTGTACCTCAGTAATACTTAGGATTTTAAATTTACAGTATAAGAATACTAAGGAAACTATAACATATTTACTGTGTCCTCTCAGATTGATTTAGATTCTGAAACGTTATTAAAAATACTACAGTAATACAGGAAATATGTTTTCAGTTCATTCTTAACTGACCTACATCATAAAAATGAAGTGTTAAAAATATACCAACAAAGGTGCCCATGTCCTGCGTGGTACTTATTTTATTGGATTTGAAAGCCGTACAAAAATTAGTTTCACTGTTGAATGAATGAAGTTTACCAAGAAATATACATTTTTCAGTACACATTTTATCTTGAAAATATACTTGATTTTAAGGCCAGGAACTAAATTAAAATGTCCACCGAAGTCATAAAAATGAGCAAATGAATGAAATGTGAACAAATTCTTTGCAGCAACGAATTATTAACTCTCAGATTCAGTCTGACACGTTAATTACCGGACTATGACCAGCCCTTATGGAGATTGGAGCTCGGGTAGTAGAAATTGAAATAGTTGTCAAATTCATAAAAATGAGAATTAATCAAGGAGTTTTAGAGGCCCCTTGGGTCATTCCCAAGAACCAACAGTTTCATTATGGACAAACATACAGACAAGCCACTTTATAGTATAGATTTTTTTATGATATTTCATTGTTCTTTCTACCCCTATCAAATAATTTTTAAGACAAATTTAATTTTTAAAGCTGTCTGATAATGTGCATTTTTTTCTGAAATCCCCTTGGGCAGTATTCCTACTAAATTTTAGTTCAGTGTCATTACTTCTATCCATTTTGCCATCTCTGCATAAGATAAATTTGAGAAAACATCCATTCAAGATTAAATATTTAAATTAAATAAGTAATCCAAGATTGGCTGTTTCTTAGTCAATTTATTGAAAATAATGCTACAGGATGAACTACGATATTAAATTATGTGTCTTTTGAAATTACTTTAAAACAAGCATTTCCATAAATATAAAACTTCATCTAAGCCTACTCATGCATCAAATAATAAACTGGTTTTTTGTTTTTATCATAGTAACCAACACCACATGTACAAACAGATACCAAATTCCACTTGAACTTTGGTTAAAAGAAAGTTTAAGGTATTTCAACAACTGGTTTTAAACTTTCAGCCTACAAGAGAAATTTACATCTTAGAATATACATTTATTAACCTTCAAAGTTTTAAAAAGGATGAGCACTTAAAATGCTAAACAATTTTACTCGGATGAATTTGTGAGTAACAATACACACTTTAATAAGAGATGGAAAAGTTTCAATCCATATGTTTATAAAATGAAGTTGCACCCATAGTTTTACACATGCATGGGCCTTACTAATACTTTAACAACAACAACAAAATTATATCCTCCTTTTTCGTTACACATCTTAAGACTAAAAACCCAATCACTGAAGAAAAAAAATTAATACAAAGTCATTATTGTGGCACTAGTGAAATTCTTTTCTGCATGGATTTTATCTTTTTTTTTTAAACTCCAAAATTTTTTCCAACACAAAACATACAACTCTGAACAAAACCCTAGAAATAGGTGTTAGTTTATTCTAATTCTGCTTAACGACTTATAACAGGCAGAAGAGCCGTATGTTTACTGGTTCTGGGTGCTCTTAAGTTTTATGATATTTGTGCGATGGAGTAAGACTTTTCAAAAGTATTATTAAACTTAAAAATACTAAAATGTATCTAGAAAGTTTAAAATCTTTTAATTCTAATGTTTATGTTCTGGTTGTATTGGTATGCATGTTACACTCGTATGTTTATGTTTTGGTTGAATTGGTATGCATGTCACACTCATATGCCCAATGTGTTACACTAATGATAAATAAAAAACACAACTGGCTATGGATAGTAGGTTTGTAATCTTAATTCAGAAGATTAGTATTTGTTTGGAATTGACTGCTAGCTGTCCCAAAACATGATGTGTCAAATACATTCATTACATTTACAATAAATGGGATGATATTCTAAATATTCTTATTTCTCCAGGTGGTACATGTTCCATATATAATTCGTACATTTCAACTATAACTTAGAATCCAATTTTACTTTGCTGAAATAATGTTTTAAAAGGTTCAATCAAATTATACATGAAAGTGTTCTATATATGATTCATTCTAACTGCATCATATAGAATTAAAATCGGGAAGATTAATAAAATTAAAATGTTGAAAATGTAATGATGGGTGTGCTCATTAGAATTCACAATAATGTAAGGTGCTTAATTTGAATAAGTCAGTATTATAAAGGTGTCATGATAAAAGTTGGTCACTAAAACTCGTATCTAACTCTTCACACTTAAGTTTAGTAGCAGGATTTAAATAGTTAAACAATAAAAGTTTCATTTTAGTATGTTCTGTAATTAACTTCACCATTTACATAAAACTTTTTCAGCATGCAGTTTTTTTAACATGAAAAGTATCTAATAATTATGGAGTTTTATAAATCAGCCAAGAATAAAAATAGTGTAACAACTCTTTCTCGCAGTAGATGAGGTTTAAAGAAAATACATATCCATATGGTTTCTATGTTAAAAAATGATAAAATATACGTATGTACATGTATTAATCATATTCAGAAACAAACTCAATAACAAGGTGTGTTACTGAAACAATGCACTATGTATCAATTTTAAGCTGTATAGCAAACTTACTTATATTAGAACAGGTTGATCTTCAAAGATATTTTCACATTAAGAATTAATGTTTTAATTAATGACACAAAATGTAATCAATTTATAATACATAACATAAGAAGCTTATTAGTAGCCTGTTAATACACATAGTGTTAGTTTCTCAACAATATGAAAAAAAAATTAACATTTGTATATAACAATGTACACTATGAAATTATATACAAATACAATTTAATACATATTAGTGCATATAAAATGCTGTATCACTGCAACCTTGTTTAGTAAATCCTCAAGTTTCACTAAAGAATACTCAAATATAAACAGAATTACTGTCACATTGACATAGAGGCACACACTAATTTTAATTCAGAAAGTTTTATACTAACCAGATTATCTTGCTACAACAAACATATGTCCTTTAAACTTAAAGGTACATCCACATGTTGACTCAGTTGCAAATCTCGTCACTTTTACTACCATCTTCCAGAGTTAAAATCCTTAAAATTTTTTATAAACAACTTTATCAAAGTTTAATTTAACTAATATACATTGGCAATTACAAGAAGTATAATGAATTTTTACATCTTCATCTCACTATGATGATGCCTGCTCTCTCTCTTTAAGGGTTAAGTTCAGGTATGTGATTTAAAGTTGTCATATTTTTGTTAATGAATACGTCCAATTAGAGCTGCGATACAATTTTCAATACGTAATGCAAGTAAATTCAAATCATCCATATGCAAGTAGAAAAAAGGAAAGTCATCAATTTCTCTAAAAACTATTAAATGATAATAACATCTTATTTAATGGTGTAATTACTAATATATATATTTCATGTTATTTGCCTACACTTTTTCTCAAGTAATTCTCAAAATTTCCATGAACTTTATAAAACTATATGAAAGGTTACTATTGCTGAACTAACCAAAAATACACATCTTATTTCTATGAGTCAATAATTTAAAAGAGTAAGAATACTAAGTTACTGAAAGGTAAGCATTCAGTTATATCACACAATAAACAATGATATTACTTATCGAGGACCTTCTGGAGAAAATCAAACTTTTTCAATGTAAAGCAATATATGATTGTTAGATGTAGCACTACCGGGTACAACAGGAGCATCAACATTAACTAACTGGTAATTTTTGTTACATATATATATATGGATCTCAAAATGAGTTAACTGAATCACAAGATTCATATTCAGTTTAGTTTTATAAGAGGTTTACACTTATTTTCATGTTAGGTGAAATTGAAAGATTTTCTGAGCAGCTTGAGATGATTTTACATTAAAAATGTTTTGGCATTGACATGCCAGACATTTTTTCTGACAATATATTTTGATGACTACATTATGTTACTCTCAAAATATCTGATGATGACAGGCTAAATAAACACCATCTTTCAGTTATCGTAGCTTAATGATTTTACATTACTTTAATCTTAAATGTTCAAGCATTTAAAATGGCAGACACTAACTTTCTGACAACAAATTTGATGAAAATTCTATATGTTGTGGCTGCGACAGAGTTTGCGCCTCATATTTTTGACAACATACGCCAAAACTCCAGATGATGTTACTCTGAAAGTGTTCCAGTGATTACACAATAAACACTGCTTTTTTGACAACATGATTTGACCAAAACCACAGACAATGTTGCTCTGAGTGTTCCTGTTGATTACAGAATACATACTGCTGTTTTGGCAATATGATTTGGCCAAAATTCCAGATGATGTTGCTCTGAAAGTGTTCCAGTGATTACAAGCTAAACACTGCTTTTTGACAACACAGTTTGGCCAAAACTCCAGAAAATGTTGCTCTGAAAGTGTTCCAGTGATTACAAGCTAAACACTGCTTTTTAACAACACAGTTTGGCCAAAACTCCAGAAGATGTTGCTCTGAAAGTGTTCCAGTGATTACAGGATACACATTGTTTTTTGACAACACAGTTTGGCCAAAACCCTAGATGATGATACACTTAGTGTTGCAATGATAACAAGATTCACATTGTTTTTTTTTAGAATACAGTCTAGCCAAAACTCTAGATGATGTTATTCTAAAAGTGTCCTGGTGATGAAGGCTAAACACTTTTTTAGTCACTATAATTAAACAAACATATTTTCATGTTTAATACTTCACAATGAAAACCCAATAGAGATGAATTTCTTTCTGAAAATATACTTGGACAAAACATAATATATATATATATGTTATTCTGAAGCTGACCAAGTGATAGTTGAAAGCCAGTTACTCACCAACAACACCTCTCAACAATGTCATAGTAATAACTATTTAAAACTAAACCTTGCTACATGCATACGTTCTTCTTGTCTGTAAATATTTGTAATCTAAAATGAATAATGCCAAGGGTGTACATCAGTTTACAAATTGCAGCGAAGTTATATTTTAGTTTTTCTTACTTTCTTGGTTCCTCATCTATTAAAATAAATACTATACTAAATACTCACATTTCCCAGTGATAAAATATAAGTGGTTTTCTGGCTTTCAAAAAACACGTGTCTTTTTGACCAGTTAGTACCTGCTACATTAATGTAACTTACTTGTATGGTGCATCTTCTTGGTAAGTTAGTACTGGTTATAGTAATGTAACTTACTTTGATGCTGCATCTTCTTGACCAGTTAGTACTGGTTACAGTAATATAGCATACTCTGATGGTGCATCTTCTTGGCCAAGCAGTACTAGTTATAGTAATGTAACTTACTCTGATGGTGCATTTTCTTGAGCAGTTAGTACTGGCTACAGTAACATAGCATACTCTGATGGTGCATCTTCTTGGCCAAGTAGTACTGGTTAGTAATGTAACTTACTCTGATGGTGCATTTTCTTGAGCAGTTAGTACTAGGTATAGCAAAGAAACTTACCCAGATGATGCATCTTTTTCATTTGTTAGTGCATGCTACAGTAATGTAGCATACTCTGATGGTACATTTTCTTGAGCAGTTAGTACTGGGTACAGCAAGGAAATTTACTCAGATGGTGCATCTTTTCCATCAATTACTGCATGCTACAGTAATGTAGCATACTCTGATGGTGCATCTTTTCCATCAATTATTACATGCTACAGTAATGTAGCATACTCTGATGGTACATTTTCTTGAGCAGTTAGTACTGGGTACAGCAAGGAAATTTACTCAGATGGTGCATCTTTTCCATCAATTACTGCATGCTACAGTAATGTAGCATACTCTGATGGTACATTTTCTTGAGCAGTTAGTACTGGGTACAGCAAGGAAATTTACTCGGATGGTGCATGTTCTTGACCAATTAGTGCTTGGGACAGCAAGGCAACTTATTCTGAAGCAGGGGTGATAGGGTAAGGGGGAGGAAGGACTGCTGGGCCTATAGCTATTCCAAAGTATGCCTCAGCCTTTCCTGCACCAAACAAAACGTGCTCATTGTTAAAGCTGGTTCACTTCCTAAATAATACAGTATGTGTGTGTGTGTCCATAGAATGTAGAGTGCAGAACCCCCCATTTTTTTTGCCTAGCCCAGCTTAGCCCCATTACCAAAAAAAGGCTGACACCACTCCTTCTCTGATGGCACATCTTCTTGGAAAGTTACTACTTGGTAAAGCAAGATAACGTATTCTGATGGTACATCTTGGAGAGTTATTACTTGGTACAGCAAGACACCTTATTCTGATGATACATTGTTTTGGAGAACTACTACTTACTCTGATGTTTCCATAATGACAATACATGGTTTGATATCCTCTATCTTTAACCATTTGATTACTGTCAAATTAAAAGGAATATACTCTTGGCATTCCACAAGTTCCCCATTACAAAGAGTTACATCACTTCATTTTTTTCAAGCTTACATGTACATATATAATTCAAAATGTTTATGTTACACATGATAGTGGCTAAGTAAGATAAAACAAGTTTCCCACCCCCCATCCCACTCTCACACTAATTTCCCTCCCCAGCCCATCCCTTGTTAATCCCCAGCCCTAACTAAATGTTATAGTTCCATATCTTTTGTTTCATCATCAGAAAAGTCACTCATTGAGCTTTCACTACTAGATGACTCTTCTCCCTGCTCTCTAAGGGCTTCCTCTGTTGCATATTTTCTAACATAATCTATAAAAAAACAAGAAGTTTAATAGTCTTAAATCTACTACATGGAAATAGGAAGAATTGAATTATGTTATGTTTAAAAACAAAACACTTCACAGGTTCATTCTGAAATATTTGGATGTAAAGACTTTATTTAAGACTTTTTTTTTTCATTGAACAGGTGATTTTTATACTTACACTCATTACAAACTTCTATATAAATTAAACATTTTATTTTATTAATAGCTATATTTCTATTACATTGTATTAGTAGCTATATTTGAACATCCACCTACAGTAGCATCAGACTGTGGATGATAAGTTTTAAAACAGTAAATATGTTTAACAAAATATACATACATACCCAACATTTGAGAGGACTATTTTTTTTTATTAAATACTGAATTTATATGCATAATGGCATGAATTCTGCATCCTAAAGCTTTTCAGCAAAGTTTTAAACTTGTAATAATGATCTTTATGTAGTGGATGTGTGCATTTCTCAAAGTAAGAATGAACCTATATTTCATCAAAGTTATTTCCACCCGAGATTACATACCACTACTTTTCAATGGCACATGGCCATTTTGAGTTGTTTTCCGTCTCCTATTGTTTTCGATTTCATCACACTTTGATGGATTGATCTTTGGGTAGTGAACAACAGCATTTACCTCCATTTCTTTAATAAAATTTCTTCCCTTAAAATAAGAATTTAAGTATTTGACCTTTTTTTATAATTACCTCATTTGCATATTTATCATGCCAACAGATTTTCCATAAACATTCTTGTATGATAATTATTATTAAGAATATGGTGATTATCAGGACCAAGTTGTTTTTTTTTCGTAAAAATGGAAGTATCACAGCTCAAGATAGCCATCAGGGTCAGCAGACACAGTAACAGTAAAGAAAATGTTTTTTCAATGCATTTGGTTAACTTCCCTTGTAAGGTGACAGACTTTGGGTCCTAATTGAGTATATAAACATTAATATGACCCCAAAGGTTAGTTTTCAAGGCCATTAAAAGGTTAAAGTCATTACACTGTTTTCTTCTTGTCATAATTAGTCAAATGATGAGGCTGAAATGACAGTCACATACAAAGGTCATGATTTTAAAGATTGAGATGGCTCTGAAGATCACATTTAAACCCAGCATGATTTATTTTTTTATAATTTCAATAAATCTTTTCATGTCCTTAACTGCAATATAGAATTTCACTTATGAATTATGTATACTTTATTTTATTTGATAAAGAAAATTGTTTTGTAGTATTTGTTAAACTAAAATGAATTTGTAAGCTAAAACATACTGTGCTTAAGAAAGTATGTTCCTACCTTGAACTTTCTTTTTGTAGTCTTCTGGTTTATGTAAATACATTGCAGCAGCATCACCATTAAGAGGGTCAATAGGGTTAGGGTACGTCAACAGTTGAGGAAGGAAGGAGTCGAAGATGTTTGATAGATCTAAGGCATAAAAACATCTTTTACCGATGGTAATGTTGGAAACACATTTATAGGATATTAAAAAGGGAAAAGTATATAGTTCCAAAAACTCATTTAAAGAAAATTAGTTTGCAAACAGTTGTGATTCTTGGTTAAGTACTATTTTTCAAGTTGTAAAAAGTTTTAGTTTATTTTATCTTAAAATAGTGTGTCAAAAATAACTTTAGTACACCATGGCATATTTTACTATATATGTAATCTGTACTGTTGTTTCGAATGGTATATTATTAGGAGAAAATTTTCTACTTATTTTTTCAAAGTGCACAATCTCTGATGCTAAAGCTATTATTACATGTACCTTCACAAGTCTTTGATTTTTACATAGTCTCATATTTTACAAATGTGGTTTATAATCATTGTTAAAACAAATTTTTCATGCATGATCACAATTACATAAAAGCAAGGTACCATAAAGTGCTGTCCAAGCTTGATTGATGACATCCAGACACACTGTTCCTGAACTACGAATAAAAAAGAAAACTTTATATTTGAAATTTAAAATGAGCTTAAAGTACAATACTCTATAATACTTCAACTACAGCCACAGCATCACATTTTTCTTACAACCATTTAAACTAACTAAAAAAAATTTTATTACCATTATACTGTATTTTAAGACCCAAACTCTTTAGCTTGAACCCCCCCAAAAACCTTAAATACTCTGGCTGAGGACTCCAACCTAATTATTTAATAGGAATTTTAAATAATAGCCACTATGAGGTACCTTACTTTCATTGCAAATTGTTCTTTGAAAAAAAAAACATCAAGCATAAATAATGCTGTGCACTCATATTTATTGCAATAAGTAAAATTATTCCTGAAAATATTGCTTTGCACTGTGGTAAAAAAAGTTTTCTACGTGTGCTGAGGCTACCATAAGACTATTTTGTGGGCCCCAGTTTGGGAACCACTGTTTTAGAAGGTGTAACTACACATATAATTGTATTAAAAAGAACCACCACGTAAACTTGTGTTTGTGTTTTTTTAAATTCTTCTTAATTTGTCCACTTCAGACTTGAAATTATAGGTATGTAAATAACATCTGCAGTTTATATGATTTTTATCACAAATGTTGGATCTATTGATTTCCAATGCTCCACCAGCTTTTGATGTTTTAACGGTAACTTTAAAAACAGTATTAAATACATCTTGGTTTGTATAGGCAATATACTTTCATCCCTCATGTATGTCTACCATAAAAATGTTTGACTGTGTAGTAACAATATTAACTCTTCAAACAGAACTGAGGGAAAAAAAAAAAGTTTAAGTTACTCATCTAATTGAACCCTTTATCTTCCATTTTAAACCTTTTAGGCCAATTTTTCATGAAAATGAGCTAAAACTTATAAAATAAAGAGAAAAGGTAAACATTAACATGTATGAAAATGTATTTTACTATTGAAATTTGTGTGACTGGTTATTTATGAGGCATAATCTTATGCGTAAACTTTTTATGTGAAGCTTTATTCCAGACACAACAAGACATTCTGAAGTCAGTTTGTCACATGAACATGTATAAGGAAGCACCAAGAAAAATCACAATGAAATATTATAGGTTATTGTGACAGATGGCCTATGTTTTTATTAGTGCACAAAACAATACAAGTTTTGAAAAAGTAACTTATGTACACTCAGGAATCATGGTTGAGCCAGCTAGAATCATGCATCAAGTACAGCTAAACAGAATCATTCCTCAGAATAACAGAGAACCCAGAACAAGAAGTAAAGGACAGCAAAAAACAAATTTGTTCAGATTCTAAATGAAAAATTAATGAGGCAAAGCCAAACAAAAAGGAATGGTGGTAGGATGGTACAAAGCAGAGCATCCTGAAGGCCCAGAGAAGTTTCACTGAGAGTCAGTACTGAAACATAAACATTAAGTTTTTAGATGCTGAGTTGAAGTTTATTAAGCAGTGTACTATAAAAACACATCTCAATAACAGTTAAGAAACATGAGCAATGACACAAAACAATGTTTAAGTAACAAAATGCCTGGAAAACATAAACCATCCAAGAATTTGTGTATGCATGATAAGAGTGTATAAATATTACTTTAAAAAATGTTTACTTGTGTTTCAGAAACATAAGCCATGAATCTTTGCTACTATGATCACTAAAATTCAACTCAACCAATGGAGGTGCATTGTAACATGAAAGGAATATTATGGCAGCACACTCAGAAATAACTTCTAATGAATTTGAAAAGATAATTTTTTAACACCTCATATATGCAGGTGCTTCTGATTTAATAAATGTGAGATTGCCTGACAAACCAACAAGCATCACTGGTTTATGCAAAAGATTCATGAGATCAAGTCACACACATTACATAAGTAATCACACAGACTCATATAAACAATCAAAATATAAAGCTTCCTCTTCATCCACAACCATCAAAATTATTTTATCATTATTTCTTTATTTTAAAGGTTAAAAAGAAGTATCTACTATTCAAATACCTATCCAAAACTTCAGGCTCTTGAACATGTACTTCACTTACAAACTGTCCAACAAATTTTTCTTTGTCACATGTTTAGTGAAGTGGTTTTGTATGAATCATTACTCTCCAATACATAATTTTGTACTATAACAATTATGATTAGCCTTGCTGTTATATGAAATTTTTTTGTGATCTATGCCCATATGACAGCATAATTCTTTTTTACTTGTTTCACATGAGATCATAAAATATTAAATGTACTCTGTAAACAAAGATGTTTAAATAATACTGTAAAAACGGAAAAAAAATTTACAATACTTACACTTCATCAATATTTGGATGGTAGATCTTGTTCATAAATCCTAAAATGAGATTAAAAATGAAAGCCAGTAAATACTGTAAACAAATATCAAACAAGTTAAATGGCTGAAGTCTGCTTTCATACACCACTTAGAAACAAGTTTTCAACTAAATTTACTGAAGTATTGAATCGATAAAATTCCGCAGTAACTTGCATGTATGTATCTTGACAGCTACAAATAAAATATATTTACCAACTGTCTTTTAACCCTCTCCAGACGGGTCAAAGGCTATATCATTGTGTTTGTTGACTCACATTCAAAATTTTATTGAACTATTATTTTATGAATTTATGTCATTAAGTTTGGTAACAAACTGTAGATTATAATTCAAATTTTACTATTATACATCATTTAATTTCTTAATTTAAAAGTAAATATACAATATGATATGTGAATAACCAATCAAAAGCTCAGAATGTCCTCCTAGTGGCTTTCTCAGCCATTTTCATGTGTTAGGATGCCATCTCATTCTTTAAAAACAAGAATTCATGGAGGTAGGTTGTGTCTTTAGTCTGCTTGAAATTTCATATTTTTTAGGCCAAAATACAGGTTAGTTACTAAACTTGATAAATTATTGTGGAATTCTATGGTATCAATATAGTAATTTATGATTTTTTTGGTTATTCAAATGTATATATAAAACCTAAAAAAAAATTATTTTGTTTCACATCCTCCATGTTCAAAACTTCTTCAACCAAGTACAAAGGTCATAACTAGAAGAGATAATGGTTTGCTTTACTTCTTTATTTACTGTTTTGTGTTTTAAGAAAAATAAGTTTAAGAAATTATTTGTAAATTGTAATAATCTCCAAACATATATAATATGTATATATAACATAT
>NW_013666510.1:45243-50579 GCF_000517525.1 Limulus polyphemus
AATATATATAAATGTATAATGTTATGACATTTGAGCTATTTAGTCTACACATTTATCATCTCATGTTATAGTTTGTAGTCATTCTAGAACAGAAAAGGCATAATTTATATTTCCTAATTTTTTATGGTGGTTACAAGATCGGTCAAATTGGCCAAATCCATACAGAGATTCATTAGTGAAAATAACAGATAAAATATTGTTTTTTCTTAAGAAATGTTCGATAACTATCTGGACATTACGAGGATTTCACATGTGAAATTTGAAAATTTTATGATGCATAAAAGTATTTTTAATCTTAAAATGAAAATTACTTTGCATGTTGGATAGGCAACATTGAAAAAGAAAAAAGGCATGAGAAAAACATTGCTTAACAAACTTTAAGACTTAATAAAAAAAATTGATATTTCGCATATGAAAGCATTGTAGCATTTACTGACAATCTGCCAAATTTCATGAATATATGATTACTAATTTACAAGTTATAGCATGAATATGGTTACGACGTCGGTCCAAGGGACCTGGCCTGTGCTGAAAGTGTTAATATAAAACTAAGTTTTCCTCAATGCAGTTAATGTTATCCTTCAGACTATAATCAAGTTAAAAATATAGAAATAAAAATCGCATGTGGATGACCCTACAGACCAATAAATGGGAATGTTCTTGCATATCCCCATTTCAACTTGTAATAAATAATGATCTATGTCAGCATCTTAAACCAAATATGCACCATTGGGTATATGAAGTAGTTGTGAAAAATAAACAAGTCCCCAAAAGTTGTAATAAGTTTAGTCTTTCTGAAACAGAAATGTCATCTGAGCTTGATACCAGCCAACTCTGGTTATGCCAGTTAAATAATTATGACAATGTGTTATTTTTAATATAATGAAACTATCACTAAAGAAACATTGATACATTATTGTACATTCTACAAACCTGGATTTGTGTGTCACTTTGTCAAATTACATGCACAGCCTACCTATTGAAGGAGACTTGAAAGGATATTTTTCTGGAAGATCCACCCTTACTTTCCAAACTCCTCCTTCATATGGTGCTAGAAAACAAAAGATAAATATAAGGACTAAAAGCTTATTTTCACACAGTTATTTTTTAAATAAATACTCTCACAAAAGTGAACAGGTTCATTATAAAAGAAATATAAATATTAAACTCAAATACTACATGTTTATTTCAGAGAAAAACACTTCACAAAACAATTGGAATTTTTAACATTTTTGATAGCATGGCAAAGCAACTACTACCACTCTGACCATGTTTAATTTATATCCACAGGTTTTTATGTAAAAAATTTAATAGTCAAACTTGGCAACTGATTCAAACATAAAGCCAAAAAATAATCCAGAGCTAAAGAAAGTATACATCAAAACAGTTAATTTTTGTACGAAGAATACAAGTGTGTTAATTTTTTAAATTCATTTCTCTTTTTTTTACAGAAGACAAATAATGTAATTATATCCATTCCATTAATCAAATTAAACATTTATAAATACTATATAAAATATATGTTAATTATAGTTAATGCATATTTTCTTCTTTTTGAGTATATGAAAAAAACATTTTTAAATTCAGTCTGAAATAAAAGAATGAAAACTGTTTTTTGTTTAACTCTTTATGAGCCAATTCCAAATCAACAGTTTGTTAATTAAGTTTTTAATAACATAAAAAAGGTATCTGAAGTCTGACACAAGGTGTGATCAGTTGTCTTTGGTAATTAAAATCATCACTACCTTGACTGTTCATGGAAAAACAAATAGCTTACACTTCCTGACCATGCATACTTTATAAAACATAAACGCTTATTCGTGAGTTACACTAGCTTCATGTTTATACCATTATGCTTGTCAAAACAAGTGTTAAACTGTGATTAATCAAATAATTGGACATCAGTTAAGGGAACAAAGAGCAATAAAACTGTAAAGCACTGCTGATGGAATTTGCAGTGGTTTGGGTGTTGTGTTATAGCAAAGCCATATCAGACTATCTCCTGTTTCCACTGAGGGGAATCAAACCCCTAATTTTAAAGTTGAAAATCTTAAGGCTTACCAGGGGACTTGTAGTGGTTTAATGACATAGGTTTTTCACATACACAGTAACTTGATTTTATTGATTATAAGAAAGGAAATAATATCAATGAATAAATAAATGTCTCAATTGATGTTCAGCTAGTTTTCTAAACTAATTCTTATTTTTTGAAATAATCAGCAAATCTGAAGAACAATCTCAAATGTCAACTTGTAGGGTAAACACTCATTCTAAAAGAATAATTCCCTCCAATTAATTTTTTATGCAAATCTCTATTCTGATGATCAATACAACCTTAAGTGCAATGATTAGTCATTAAGCTTGTGCTCATAAATCAATATTTGATAGAACAGGTTTATACCTTTACAGTTCATGACATTTCACATCAATATGGAGTAGGACCACCATGAATAACAAGGGCAGCCTGGCAATGATGTAGTGCGTTTACTAAATGTTGATCAGGTTCAGAGATATTCTTGACCATGCTTCTGAGAAAGCCATTTTCAAAGCATCACTTATGTCTGAAACCATATGATGGGGTGCAAGTGTCTTCCAAAAACATCACATACATGCTTGATGGGAATGAAATACAATTAGTCAATCCCCTCTTTTTAAAAGTATGGCAACTGGTCTGGCAAGAAATAGGGTGGATATTATCATCCATTAGTATTCAAAGCCAACTGCACTAGCATATAGTAACAGAAAGGGTTGAAGGCTATGGTCCATTGGGTGTAGAGGTAGATACATCCATCAAATCTAACTGCTTCTCACATTACACTTTCACTACCACTATAAACATTATGTAAGTGCCTGAAAATGAAGTTGGATCTGGTTCCTCACTCTTTTCAAGTGAATACATGCTTACTATCTAGATGCAAGATTAAGTGATTCATCTGAAAAAAAGAATGTATTGCTCCATTGAACATGCTTATGGTACCATAGCATAAAGATCATTTTTTTTGTGCCTTACAACAAGAGGAATGAACTTCAGAGGGTGTCTACCACACAAGATAGCCTTATGAAGTGTTTCTACCTGTCTACACACTAATATGGAATAATTCAGTTCTGGAGTAGGAACTTCAAAATTATGGTGAGCCAAAGTTCTGGGTGATAGTTTGCCTTTTTTTAGGTGTTTCAACAACTGTACTATTGGTTTGGAAGCAGTTTTACAATTTATTAATGACACTTTGAGACTTGTAGCCAATTCACAATAGCCAGCTATGATTCGTCAGCTTCCATTCACCCAATAATTTCTCCATTTGAGTGAAACATTAAAATGTCATCTCGGAGTTTTAATAAAAACAACTGTAATTGTGATTAACTTTAAAGTGACAAGAGATAAGATCATTTCAAGCCACTAAATATTTATCGAAAATAAGTTAACTCTATATGGAAAATAACTAAAAAATAATTTGTGGATGAATGAAACTAATTCTACATAAACTGACAAAACGTACATAATGTTATAAGTCAGTAAGAAGAAAACCAACATTTTCAGAATTAGAGTGCCTGTTTCATAAGTTGGGTGCCCCCACGAAGAACAATTACTCAGCCCACAAACAACATAGTCTTAATGACTAACCATCTGTACTTCATATCACACAATTGGTCATAAAGAACCAGTTTTGCATAAAAAATAACTGATGTTGATGAATAACATGATTTCGGAAACGGTATTGCCCTGCTATAGCTTCAACATCACCAATTCTGATTAATCTTTTGTTTTGTACAGTGTTAATTTTTAGTTACATCAATATTCAATTCAATAAAATACATTATTAATTTACAGATATTTACATACACACACACACACATTATCATGCAGTGGTACTTCAAATTATTTATGTAAATTATTGACACATAATAACTTAAAGGATACTGGGTTTTTTTCTGATATAAATTTTTTATCATAACTTAATACAATTATATTTAAAATGTCTGACTAGTAGATTTTGTATAATACTGTTTTATGATGTACAATGTTACAATGACTAAGAACTTGCTGCAACTTCTAACAGACTAGGGACTAGTAAGGATCATTATAAAACTAACTAGGAAACAAGAAGGAATCCCCAATAGCCACAGCACTTGAAATTCTTTTAAGCAAGAATAGAGAAATTAATCTACGAGACCTTAGGCATGGTCAAATACATCAATCGAAAAGATATGACTTCCCGAGTCCAAATCTGCAATTAGATCTCATATTGGTCAAGAGATGACAGAGCTATAAGCTATGTCATGTACATGAAAACCTCAGACCCATTCTATGAGCCACTATGCCAAGGCTAAAAATTACAACAAGCTTATCAAATCTGTAGTGGACCAAGTTTCAGTTTACTATTTAGTTTCAACACTAAGAAATTACATGATACAGGCTTTTGCTCAAAGTGATTACATTATGTAAATGGACTAGATGTAATGTTGATGCAAAACTGTCACAGTTATTCTTTTTAGTTTTTCTACACAGGATAAGGTAAAATGCTATGTTTTATTGGATTTAAAAGCTACAATGCATTTTACGACTCAGTGAATATCATTTAAGCTATTTTCATCCCTCCAACAAATCCTCAACTTTTATTTCTCTATAAGTTTGAGAGTCCTCAGTCAATTTGAAAATAATCCAATAAGTCTGTTATTTGTTAACCAAGTTATCTGTGGAATTAACAAAACAAAAAGTGACCAATAAACATAGCTAATATAAGATACATAGTTACATTGATTTGCTCAAGCATTATTATTTTGCTCATTTTGTAAATGTTAATAACAATGTTTCCTTTCAATTGCTGTTGGAAGAAAACATGTTTCAAGTATAAATTTCTGTACTGTAATAACTTGGAAGGGTAAGGTAACTGTAAATAAATTAAATTATACTACAAAATAATTAAAACATAATGAATATTACTTACTTCCTTTAGGTCCGTAGAACTTCACACAAAACTCGTTCAAGCCTCCTAAAATGGTTACTTCATGCTTACCTTCAATACTGAAGTCAAAGTGTCAAGAATAAACAAAGTTTATTTGATAAACAGAAAGAACAACAAACAGAATATTTCAAAGCCAAGTACAGGCACATCACAACTTTTTATAGTTGTAACTCCATAGATCCTCAGAAAAATATTTTATTGCACTATTATGTTAACACATTGATAATTCTGACCTCTCAAATTACATCCTTTAAAGTCTAATATCCCTCTATTTACACCTATCAAGAGTCTAACAAATGTCTAATGCCACCTGAATATCTTATACTTAGCACTTTAGATATAGTAAATGAACTATAGATATAATACAGAAAG